>NC_053022.1:91366191-91525616 GCF_003073215.2 Triticum urartu | reverse complement strand
CACACAGGGAGTAGAAGCAGGCTAGCCGTGCCCTTCTTCCTCCTCCCTCCAAACAGCTCAAGGAGCGTCGTGTAGCCACTTGACTCATCTAGTGAGCATGCGGAGACCCCGCAGAGCAGCAGTAGGGGTGTTATCTCCACGGAGAGCCCCGAAGCTGGGTAAGATCCGCCGGCGTGCATGTCTTCGCCTTATCCCGCTTCCAGGCACCGGCGATGTCTTACTGGTTCCCACAATGATAAGCCACCCGTTGGCATATGTCGCACCTACCACCCGACATTTGGCGCCCACCGTGGGGCCAGGTGCACCGTCGTCCGGAGACCTGTTCTGGACGGGAACCTTCTTCCTCCCCCGCGAGCGTAGCCAGCCTGGCACGCCCGATGGCGCTTGCCACGACGCGCTGCAAGGCGTCACCAGCGTCTGCGCGGCAAGCGGCCTCGCCGACCTCCTCGACGAAACTCTCATCTCCGACGAGCTCGCCTCCGATGCGGGCACCGACCACCTCGCCAACCTTCTCGGCCAGCTCCATGTCTCCAGCGAGCCCGCTGCGGACCTGGAGTCAGTTGGCTCCACCGACCCGATGCCTGTCGACTCCGACACGGCCTCCTACGACACCTTCCCCACCAACGTCACGATCTACAACGACCTGCTTCCTCGAGCCGACGGCTGCGATGTTGTCACCACCAAAGTGATGGTTGTCGGCCACGACGGCCCGGCCGACGAGAGCGCCCGCGACGCCTCACGCATGGTGGCCCACGACTTGTCCGCTCCCCTCCCGACTGATGCCGACGGCGAAGCACTGGAGGCACACCGCCTCGCCCTCCTCGCAGAGGGCCGGAGGCTGGCTTCTGTAAGACACCTCACTGAGGCCTACCAGCGCGAAGCTGACCACGCCGCCTTCGGCATGCCGGCCCCGGGCGGGCCAAGCCGGGCTGGCCTTGTCAAGCAACGCGGCGCTGTCATCGCCGACACGCTAGGAGTCGACCGCCCGGTCTATGCCACTCCGCTCAAGAACTTGCGTGCCGCCCAGGCGGCTGTAGATGAGTTGGACGGCTTGGAGGCCGAAGACCTCCCCCACATGACCCGGCGCATCCAGCAATTGATTGACGCAGCCGCGCAGCGACACGAAGCCGACGCCCGCGCGGAGAGCCTTCCCCCGCGCCGAGAGCACGGCGCGACGTCCCGGACGCTGACTACGAGCAATACCCGTGCGTGATGCGAGAAGGAGCCGGCTGCCAGCCGCAGCCGGACCCGGATCTCCATCGAGCGAGACGCGGACGGTCATCCCCGAGCCATGGAATGGCGGGGCGACCCGCCTCCGCCTCCGCCCCGTGGAGAGAGATATCCCGCCTCGCCGCCAGTGGCGCACCCGACTCTCAGCGGCCGGCTGGGCCGCCGCGAAGGAATCGGCGAGAACGATGCCCGCCATCGGATCGACCGCCTGGCGCGATCCCTGGCGTTGGAAGAAGAAGACGATGTCGGCCCGCCTTGTTTCGGCCCCCGCATCCACGACGAGCCCTTTCCCAAAGGGTTCTCGCTCCCAAGAGACACTCCCAAGTACAACGGCTCCGTGAAGCCGGAAGATTGGTTGATCGACTACTCCACGGCGGTTAGCATAGCCAACGGCAACCGGCGCGTTGCCGTGAAGTACGTGCCCCTCATGCTGCAAGGCACAGCGCGGACCTGGCTCAACAGCCTCAAGCCGCGTAGCATCAACAGCTGGCTAGACTTCACAGAAGCCTTCATCCGCAACTTCACCAGCACCTACAAGCAGGCTCCCAAGCCCAGACAGCTCTCCTTGTGCATGCAAGGCCCCGCCGAGTCCACTCGCGATTACCTCACGCGTTGGGCCGAGCTCCGCAACTCCTGTGAAGGGGTGCACGAGGTGCAAGCCATAGAATACTTCACAGCCGGATGCCGAGAAGGCACCCTCCTCAAGCACAAACTCCTCTGCGACGAGCCGGCTACCCTCGACGAGCTTCTGTACATAGCGGACAAGTACGCCACCGCCGACTCCTCGATGAAGACCGAGCTTTGGGTAGACGCGTCCGGAAAGGTACTCAACCCGGCGCCCAAGACGCCGGCTGGGGATTCCGGCCGACACCCCAACTCGAACGACCACAAGCGCAAGGGCCCCGCGCCGCCTCCCGCCAGCCGGCAGGTGGCCACAGTCGAAGATGCGCCGCCTAAAGAATGACCGGCGCCCAAGAAGCCCAAGGGAGGCAGGCCGGCTTGGCAGCCCGCCTTCTCCTACGAGCAAACCGTCGACGCCCCTTGCAAGTTCCACAGCGGCGCGAAGCCGTCCAACCACACGACCCGGAAGTGCAATTGGCTCACCCGAATCTCTAAGGGCGAGGGGCTCGTGCCGCCTCCGCCTGCCGGCCCGCCGCCTCCGGCCGCTCGGCCCGCAGTCGGAGTCGTGCATGACGAGTTCCCTGATGAGCAAGCAACCTACATCGTCTTTACAAGCCAGCCCAAAGACCGGTGCAGCAAATGCCAAGAGCGCCAGGAAGTTGGCGTGGTCGCTGCCAATCCCGCTGGACACATGCATTGGTCAGAAAAGCCCATCAGCTGGAGCCGGGCCGACCATCCGGAGGTGATGCCGTCTCCCGGCTCTTATGCTTTGGTCCTGGAAGCCACCCTTGCAACGGACAGACGCGCCGCCCACTTCTCCCGTGTGTTGATAGACGGGGGAGCAGTATCAACATCCTGTATCATGACACCCTGGAGAAGCTAAACGTCAAGACAAAGCAGCTCACGCCCACTCGGACAGTGTTCCACGGCATCGTACCCGGCCTGTCCAGCGCCCCCATTGGCAAAATCAAGATTGATGTACTTTTTGGGGACAAGGAGCATTTTCGCCAGGAAGCGATCTGGTTTGAGGTGGTGGACCTGGAGAGCCCTTACCATGCATTGCTGGGCCGACCTGCCTTGGCCAAATTCATGGCAGTTCCCCACTATGCATACCTCAATATGAAGATACCAAGCACCAAAGGCGTCATCACCGTAGCCGGTGATTACAAGAAGTCCTCCGAGTGCGCAGCGGCCAGCAGCCGGTTGGCTGAGTCCCTTGTGATTGCCGAAGAGAAGAAGATGCTGGACCGAGTCGTGGCCATAGCCGGCAAGCAGTCGGCCGTGTCCCCCGACCCCAAGGAGCATGATGTTCAAGGATCTTTCCAGCCGGCCAAGGAGACGAAGAAGATACCTCTTGACCCCGAGCATCCAGAAAGGTTTGCCGTCATCGGGGCAAACCTGAACAGCAAATAGGAAGGCGAGCTCGCCGATTTCCTCCGTGAGAATCGGGACATCTTTACATGGTCCCCCAAGGACATGCCGGGTGTTCCAAGGAAATTCGCCGAGCACAAACTACATGTTCGAGAAGATGCAAAGCCAGTCAGACAACCCCTTCGCCGACTATCGGAGGAGAAACACAGGATTGTAGGGGAGGAGATAGCCCGGCTCTTGGCGGCCGGCTTCATCATGGAAGTTTTCTTTCCAGAGTGGCTCGCCAACCCGGTCCTTGTGCTAAAGAAGAACAACAACTGGCGCATGTGTATAGACTACACAAGTCTCAACAAGGCATGCCCCAAAGATCCCTTTGCCCTGCCAAGGATTGACCAAGTGATAGACTCCATAGCCGGATGCGAGCTGTTAAGTTTTTTGGATGCTTACTCCGGATACCATCATATAAAGCTGGATCCGGACGACCGCCTGAAGACCGCCTTCATCACGCCGTTCGGAGCCTTCTACTACCTGACTATGACATTCGGCTTGAGAAATGCTGGTGCCACTTTTCAGCGTTGCATGCAGAAGTGCCTCCTCAAGCAACTCGGCAGAAACGCTCACGTATACGTGGACGACATCGTGCTGAAGACGGAGAAGTGCGGCACCTTGCTGGGAGACCTCAAGGAAACATTTGAGAACTTACGCCGGTTCCAAATCAAGCTCAACCCCGAGAAATGCGTGTTCGGAGTGCCAGCCGGCCAGCTCCTAGGCTTCCTGGTCTCCGAACGCGGCATCGAGTGCAACCCGGTGAAGATCGAGGCCATCGAGAGAATGGCGATCCCCACCAAGCTTCGAGACATCCAGAAGTTCACCGGGTGCTTGGCCTCCCTGAACCGCTTCATCAGCCGGCTCGGAGAGAAAGCTCTCCCCCTCTACCACCTCATGAAGAAGAGCACTCACTTCGAGTGGAATGACCAGGCCGACCAAGCCTTTCACGAGTTGAAGAAGATGCTGGCCATGCCGCCTGTCCTCGCGGCGCCGACTGAGAAAGAGCCCATGCTCCTTTACATCGCCGCAACCAGCCGGGTGGTCAGCACCGTCATCGTAGTCCAGCGCCCAGAAGAAGGCCGAGCCCAGCCGGTCCAGAGTCCGGTGTATTATTTGAGCGAGGTGCTGTCCGCCTCAAAGCAGAACTACCCGCACTACCAAAAGATGTGTTACGGCGTGTACTTCACCGCCAAGAAGCTGAAGCCCTACTTTCAAGAGCATCCCGTCACGGTCGTATGCACTGCCCCGCTAGCCGAGATCATAGGCAGCCGGGATGCATCCGACCGGGTGGCGAAATGGGCCATCGAGCTGGCCCCGTACATGATCTTCTACCAGCCCCACACTGCCATCAAGTCCCAGGCACTGGCCGACTTTCTCGTCGACTGGGCGACAAGCTCAGATACACGCTACAGATCCACTTTGCCGCCTCCAACAACGTGGCCGAGTACGAGGCGCTCATACACGGGCTCCGGCTTGCCAAAGAGCTTGGCATTCGCCGGATCCTATGTTATGGCGACTCGGACCTGGTGGTCCAGCAATCATCCGGCGACTGGGACGCCAAGGACGCGAACATGGCGAGCTACCGCTTCCTGGTCCAACAACTCAGCGGATACTTTGAGGGATGTGAGTTCCTCCATGTACCACGAGCCGACAACGAGCCAGCCGATGCCCTGGCTCGAATAGGCTCCACTCGGCAAGCAATTCCAACCGGCGTCGCTCTACAATGCCTCCTCAAGCCGTCTATCAAGCCGTCTCCGGAATCTGATTCCATCTTCGTGCCGCCTGACCCCGATGCGGCCGGGTCCGGCTCGAAGAATCAAGTAGCCGACCCCAAGACCCCCGTAGCCGGCCCGGCGACTTCGGCAGCCGGCCCAGCGACTTCGGCAGCCGGCTCGGGGACTTCGGCAACCGGCTCGGGGACTACCACGACCGGCTCGGGGACTACGGTAGCCGGCCCGGGGACTGCACCAGCACTACAGCCGGCGGCCGACTCCAGCACCTCACCACCCAACTCGCCCACCCTGGTGGCAGTAGCCACTTTGGCAGTAGAAGAAGTCGCGGCTCCATCATGGGCTCAGTCCATCCTCAACTTCCTAGTAAACCAAGACCTGCCGGCTGACGAAACAGAAGCAAGACAAGTCCAACGTCGAGCCGGAGCGTACACAATCGTCAACAGAGAACTACTCAAGCGCAGCGTCACTGGAATCCTCCAACGGTGCGTCGAGCAAGAGAAGGGCATTGCAATCCTCACAGACATTCACCAAGGAGAATGCGGCCACCATGCGGCCTCAAGATCACTTGTCACCAAAGCCTTCCGCCATGGTTTCTTCTGGCCGACTGCTTTGGATGACGCCAAAGAATTAGTCAAACATTGCAAGGGATGCCAACTCTTCAGCTCCAAGCAACACGTGCCGGCTTCAGCACTCAAGACCATTCCCCTCACTTGGCCCTTTGCCATTTGGGGACTGGACATGGTGGGCCCATTCAAGACGGCGTGCGGCGGCATGACGCATTTGCTCGTTGCCGTGGACAAATTCACCAAGTGGATTGAGGCAAAGCTGATCAAGAAGCTGAATGGGCCGACTGCCGTGACGTTCATCGCAGACATAACAACTCGGTACGACGTGCCGCACAGCATCATCACCGACAATGGCACGAATTTTGCCAAAGGAGCCTTGGCACGTTTCTGCACAGCCCAAGGTATCCGGCTGGACTTAGCATCCGTCGCCCACCCGCAGTCAAACGGCCAGGTCGAGCGAGCCAACGGCCTCATCCTCTACGGTATCAAGCCTCGACTGGTCATACCTCTGGAGCGCTCAGCTGGCTGTTGGCTCGATGAGCTGCCGGCTGTCCTCTGGAGTCTGCGCACTACACCAAACAAGTCAACCGGCTTCACCCCTTTCTTCCTTGTGTATGGTGCCGAGGCGGTCATCCCAACTGACATCGAATTCGACTCGCCTCGAGTAACCATGTACACGGAAGCGGAGGCCAAGGAAGCACGAGAAGACGGCGTCAACCTGCTGGAAGAAAGCCGGTTGTTAGCCCTCAGCCGGTCTGCAATCTACCAGCAGGGTTTGCGCCGCTACCACAGCCGGAAGGTCAGGCCAAGATCTTTCCAAGAGGGCGATCTTGTGCTCCGGCTGATCCAGCGAACAGCCGGCCAGCACAAGCTCTCAGCCCCTTGGGAAGGCCCCTTTGTCATCAGCAGAGCTCTAGGCAACGACTCCTACTACCTGATCGATGCACAGAAGCCGAAGGCACGCAAAAGAGACGACTCCGGCAAGGAGTCGGAACGGCCATGGAACGCCAACCTCCTTCGAAGATTTTACAGTTGAAAGGCAGTATGTATCACGCTAACTTTTGTATTAAGTACAAGACAATAGGCCCCCCCGAGGAGGGCTCGGGGACTGCCATCCCTTACTTATGAATGAAAAGTATCATGCTTATGACCTTGTCATATCATTTACTTATTCTGTCCGGCACCGAGTTCGACTAGTCGGCTCGGGGACTGGCCGACTGGAGTTATGTTAGAAGTCCTACCCGCAGTCAGACAAGTAGTGTACCGGCTCTCAAGCCTTCTCTTGCCAAAGTCGCAGTTCGAAGAACCGGCTGTCCGGCTGGCAAGAGTTAAAGGTAGAAACGGTCGCCCACACAAAAAACGGCTAGGGACTAACAGACTAATATAACGAAAGCCGGTTTTTCTCACACCGCCGACTGGCTACCAGAGTAGCCGGCCGGCCGGTTTCCATTCACTTCACTTTAATCCAAGAAAGCTCGAGTACTTGCCTCCCCAAAGAGGGAAGGCGGCAAAGGAAAAAGCCTAAGGATAAAAAAGCATATGCGAATGGAAACCAAACATGCACATGATAATATTCACATAAAAAGACCTCCGAGAGGCCAGCATTCAACATAGTTTGGATACACCCCCAGTGGGTGGAACTGCGAAAACTTAACAAAGATTGTTCAAAGACAACAAAGCAGGAAAGATAAAGACGGCAGGTCAAGCTGGCGGAGCGGCCGACGAGCCAGACTGGTTGGCGGAGACGGTCGTGCCGGCTGAAGGAGCGGCCGGCTGACGAACTTCGGCTTGGTCGCCGCCTCCCGCAGAGGGTGCGCTTCCACGCGCCTTGTTGCTGGAGGCACGGTCGGCCTGAGGTCGGCTGGTTGTTCCACCAGCCGGCTCGACGTCTTCGCCGTCCTCGTCTTCGTCTTCTTCGCCCTTGTCGCTGGAGGCAATCTCCTCCGCCGAGTCCTCGCCCACCGCCGGGTTCAGCCCGAACCACTCCTCCGGCTGAGCAACACCGTCATCGTCGATTTCGGGTGCGAAAACGCTGATGTCGGTGCACTCGGCGATCGTCGAAGCTCGCTGGGCGATAGCCGGCCTCACCTCCTCCAGCTCCGCGTCGGCCTCCATCCGCCAAGTGCGCAGCTGGTCCAGGCTCAGCCCCGGGTACCAAGCCCGAACGAATTCCAACGCCCGCCCGGCTCCGAGGCGGGCCGCTGACGCTTTCCAAGCCTCGAAGCGACCAACTGCGACTTCCAGCCAGTCGGCAGTTCGGCTTGGGGTGCGGGGGATCGTCTCGCCGGGCCAGAGGGCAGCCAACACTTGCACCCCGGCACGTTGGAGCCGGCGAAGCATCCGATGAGCCGGCTGCAACCGTGCCTGGATAGCCAGGAGCTGCTCCTCAAGGGTCCGGTTCGCATCCGGCGCAATGTTGGCCCCTGCTTGACGGCGCGCCTCGCGATGGGCCTCAATGCTTTGGGCGGCGAAGGCGGAGTAGCCCGGGAAGTAATCTGCAAGAAACAACAAGCAACGGCTCAAGATAAGTCAAAAAACCCAGGCGGCAAGGGGCAGGAGAAGGGCTAAGAAGGCAACTTACCATCGATCAAGTCCTCGATCCGGCCGAAGCCTTCGTCCAGGGCTCGCCGGGTCTCAGTCCAGCTCGCCGCCTCCATCTCATACTCCGCCATCAAGGCGGCTTCACTTTCCCGCGCCGCCTGCAGGGCCGCTTTGTGGCTCTCCTCTTGGTCGGCCAGCTTCTTGGCTAGGCGATCCCGTTCCTGGACCAAGGCAGCGCACTCGGCCTCCTTGGTGTGAAGAGCGGCCTTCGCTTCGCCAAGCTCCTTCCTTAAATCGGCGTTGGCCCCTGAAGACAAAGAAAAAGAAAAACCAATAAGAAAAGAGTCGTCAAGAAAGATCCGACCCGACTGCGCAGCAGTCGGCCCGAACCTCGGGGACTACACCCAGTGGGTGCGCTGACGCGCCCCCACAAGAGACAGACAAAACCAAGTACTTACTTCGGCTGTCGGCCAGGTCGTCGGTCCGCTGGCTCAACTCCCGAGCCTGGGAGTTGAAGGCGGCAGCACGAAGGTTGTGGTATTCCTGAAAGTTCAGAAAAAAAGCAAAGTAAGATAGCCGTCGAGAAAGATCCGACCCGACTGCGCAGCAGTCGGCCCGAATCTCGGGGACTACACCCAGTGGGTGCGCTGACGCGCCCCCACGGAAGGAATTAAGAAAGCAAAGCGGCCAAGAACGAAGGACTCACCCGGACAGTGGCTCGCGTTGACAAGAACTCCTGGGTGAACTGCTGCAGCAGGGCGGCCTGAGCTTGCAGCCGGCTCCGGACCCCTTGAGCCGCCACATTTAGCTCGCCAGTTCCCCCGCTGGGAGTCCACTCGGACGTGGCGGTGCTGACCGCCTCCAGATCCTCCACCGACTGGACTGCGCCCACGACTCGGCGCGACTCCGGCGGAGCGACGCCTCCCCCTGCGTGCCGACCCGTCGCCAGCTGCACCTCGAGGCCGGCTCGGTTCTCCGGCTCACCTCCGATCGGCCCCTCCGGTGCCGCTGACAATTGGCCGCCTTGGCCCGCTCCAGTTGGCGCTGCTGGCGGCGCCTTCTTCGCAAAGGCCACGGGGTCCTCCCCCCTCTCCAACAGCGGTGGGTCTTGGACGATCTCCTCCGCCAAGGGCAACGGGGTGTCGGGGGCTACGGCTCGGAGAGGAATGGCGAGCAGTGGAGGCTGGTCGCGCGAGCTTTCCGCCTCCGTATCTGCAGTAGCCGCCTCCGTCTGGGCCTTGGCCGCCGCTTCGGCCTGCTCCCTCGCCGCCTGGGCGGCCGCCTTCTCCGCCGCCTCGCGCTCCTCCCGCGCTTCGCGGGCGTTCCGCTCTGTGGCCTCCCTGAGATCGGTGCGGGGGTCCACGCGGCGGGAGCACGAAGACCCTCCAGCCGGCCCCACGACGGAGCCGCCCAGTCCCCGCTCAAGGGAAAGTGGCACCCTGTCCAGCAAGCGAGGAAAAGTTAAGAAGAATATTTGAAGAGAAAGAGAATGATGACGAGAATGCGGCAAGGCAATTGAAGACTTACGCCGAGACCGCCTGGGGCTGCTTCACCGCCTTGCGGAAGCGGGCCGCCTTCGCGGCCGCCTCGTCTCGCTTTGTTGCCGCGGCGGAGGGCTTGGAATTCTTCGGCCGACTGCCGAAGAGGCCTAGAGCGGCCCGGCGCTTCTGCGTGCCGCCGGCAGCCGGCGCGACAAACGAGCCCGCGCCCTGTTGGTCGGCCGCCGGCTGGCGACGCGGGGCGACTTCGGCTTCGAAATCGTCCGGCCAGTCCTCGAAGCTCGCGGTAAACCTTGAGCCTCCGGGCTCGGCGCTGTCCCCCACGACGGCGTCTTCCATGGCGGCCGCCCCCAAATCCGGGTCGTCAACGTCATCCACCGTGCGGTCCGGGGCGTACTGGCGTTCAATTCCCGCCGCCCCAGCCGGCGGCGCAAGAAGAGGGTTCTGCTCAAAAGAACCGACTAGTCAGAAGCCGGCCGTCATGAAGCCGGCCGACGACAAAAAGAAGAAGAGAGAGAAGCTTACCACGGGCGGAGGATTGGCGCGAGAATACGGCGCCTTGCCGTATTGCCAGTCCCCGGCAAGCTTGCAGTTGGCAATGTAGTTAACCATGAGCGCCACCTCCGCGTGGGGCATTTCCCATGTGCTCAGCTGGCTTGGGTCGAAGCGGCCGCTCATCTGACACATCATATGGGGCCGGCTCTGGAGAGGGAGAATCCGGCGCTCCACGAAGGCGGCCACCAAGTCGGCCCCGCGCAGGCCTTCTGACTGAATCATCACCCGAAGCCGGGAGATGGCGGCGTTCCCGGCCGGAGACAATGACCGGGACCGGAAGCTCCACGAGGGCTGCCTCCAAGCCGGCGGGCCGGCTACGTAAGCCGGCAGGTTGGTGTAGTCTCCTTCCTCGGCGACGTTCTTCACATAGAAATAAGATCTTTGCCAAACCTTCATCGATTGGATCAGGGGGATGGGCGGGAACGGGTTGTTCTCGCTCGCCCTCCTCATGGTGATGAAGGCTCCGCAGGGGGCGGGCACGCCGGCGACGACCGTGCCGAGCTTGCTCTGGAAGAACTCTCCCCAGAGCTCCAACGTGGGGAGCAGCCCCAAGAAGCCTTCGCAGAGGGAGACGAAGGCCGACAGCAGCATCACCGCATTGGGCGTGAGGTGATGCGGCTGGAGGTTGTAGAAGTCGAGGAAAGAGCACAGAAACCCGCTCACCGGGAGGCCGAAGCCGCGCAGGCAGTGCGAGCGGAAGACGACCCGCTCGCCCTCCTCCGGCGCCGGCGAGATCTCCTTCGCGGGCGCCAGGCAGACCTGTACGCAGTCGGCGCCGGGCAGGCGCCGGGTCTGGCGAAGGAACTCCATGTGGTCTTCATGGACGTTGGAGCCGTCCCACGAGCTTGACAACGCCATGGGAGCGAGGTGGTGTAGAGACGCGGCGGCGCTGAGACGAGAAGCTGCGACGGCAGCGAGAGGAAGAAGACGAGGGTTAGGAGGGGCGGAGTGGGAGAGAGTGTGCGAACCTCTGTTGCTCTCCCTCCTCCCCCTACTTATAGGCTCACGTGGCGGAGCCGAGGAGGCGCGGCGTGGGGAAGCGTGGGGAGCGATCGTGCCCACTCCCCACGTCCCGCGATTATCGAGCCTTAACGGCGAATCAAAACTGCCTCAAGAAGGCGAGCGGCCCCTGTGGGCCACGGAAGATCCGCGCCCGGACCAAGGCTCGCGAGTGGCGGGCCCGGGCCTGTGGCGGCGTCCCGTCACGCGCATGCGCTCGTAGGACCCCGCTGCCACGTGGCCGCGGGGGGGCCCGTAGTCAGCGCGCAGGTCCCCCCTCCTCCCGCCTGTAAGACGCGGGGCTCTCTGAAGTCGGCATGCGCCCGCAAAGCCGGCCCTTCAGGATGGGAAGCTGACCAAGCTTCTCGTCCCCCTGTTCGCCTCGGAGCTCGATCAGCTTCGGGGACTACTGTCGGAGTAAATAGCCATGGGTAGCCTAGCCGGCTCCCCCTGGCCCTTCTGAAAAAAGTTACGAGCCCGCCCGGCTCTCAAGAATCCAAGACATGGGGCCGCCTTCCCCTAGCCGGCTGCAACCCAGGCCGGCTTTCGGAAGGCGGTCCGACTTTAGCCCTCATGAGAAGGCCGACTCCAGGAAGCCGGCCATGAGAAGGCCGACTCCAAGAAGCCGGCTCCCCATAAAGCGGTCCAGACCATACCCACGAAAGTTCGCACCCACCTAACGGCGGTGCGACGAGGCGTGGCTACAGGAGAGCCTGCCACCCCCGAATCCCAGAGCACGCCTGGCACAGTGCGCCGTACGGGGTAGGCATGACCCGTCCGGCGCAGCACTGTTGCCACGTTGACCCTGGCATCACCCACGACGGGCCGCTAGCGTGGCCCACAAGCAGTGGGCCCCTTTGAGCAGAAAGACGCCCGAAGGCGGCCGCGCCTCCGGCTAGTCGGCCCAAGACAGAGCCGGCTCCCCGCAGCCGGCTTGCCGCCTCCCTCGAAGAGGACGCCCCATTAAGGAGACAAGACGCGGTAAGGCTACAGCGATCGCCCGACAGGCGGCGGTACTGTAACCGCGCTTACCACGATGAAGCTCACGTCAACAAGATGAAGCCACAGTAACCAGCCGCTGACCCGGCCCTGGACAGTGGGGCCTGCTTGTCGACCAAGGAGCTGGCAGCCGGCGGGACCCACCAGTCGGCGGGCCCCAGCAGCCGGCGCAGAAGCCGGCGAGCACAGTCACAAACGGCTGGGCCCCGCGCCCAGTCGGATTACCATTGTACCCCCGGGGGGTAGGCCTATATAAACCCCCCGGAGCACCCATGCAAAGGGTTCGACCCCCCGCTAGTTCTAGACACCACACAGGGAGTAGAAGCAGGCTAGCCGTGCCCTTCTTCCTCCTCCCTCCAAACAGCTCAAGGAGCGTCGTGTAGCCACTTGACTCATCTAGTGAGCATGCGGAGACCCCGCAGAGCAGCAGTAGGGGTGTTATCTCCACGGAGAGCCCTGAAGCTGGGTAAGATCCGCCGGCGTGCATGTCTTCGCCTTATCCCGCTTCCAGGCACCGGCGATGTCTTACTGGTTCAAACAATGATAAGCCACCCATTGGCATATGTCGCACCTACCACCCGACAAAACGGCCCAATGTATTAATGGGCCACAAACGGGCCGACTGTAACCACATGCTGAATTTGGCCCACAAGCAGAAAATGACAGTAACGGGCCGTAAGTAACCAAATGCTGAAAATGAGCCCAAGAATAAATGGGCCCTGAGAAGGCCGAAAGATAACATGGGCTAGAAACGGCCCAACGAAATAATGGGCCGTTAATGGGTATAAAGTGATACACTGTTCATTACAGGCTAGTTTTACCACGGGCCATTAAGGGACCGAGGGTTACTAAGGGCCTCATATGGCCCGAAAGACGTCATGGGCCATACATGGGCCGGAAGTTAAAACTGGCTAGAATTATATTAGACGGCCCAGATGACGCTACTGGGCCTAATTCGTATAGGCCGTAAACGAGCCCTGGGATAGCAGGCTTTAAATGGGCTATATGCGAATAGGCCGTTAACAGGCTTGCCGTGGGCCGGCCCGCCACCTTTTGACCAAGTCAAACGGGATGGCCTTTTCACAGGAATGGGCCTCTGTTGGGCCGTGCCACGTGTCGACGTATCATAGGCGCTTTGGGTCCAATGAGTGGATGACATCTGTCCCAACGGTGAGCCGACACGTGTTTCCTCTAGCCAATGATGATTTTACATGTGGAAAATCCCCATTGGTCGGGGCTGTTAACGGGTTATCGGATCCAAAACTGGACCTGATAGCTTAACGGTGTTCCATTACGGTGGATGTCATGTGTCGGTCACCCTTGACGAAAGCACTTCTGTGACACGCGATTTATCGTCATGGAAGTGGACACTTCTGTGATGATAATTTTGGTAATCTCATGGAACACTTCTATGACAGCACAGGTATGACTATCTTGATTGTGTCATAAATTTATCATGGATGTACATGCATGACAGAAAACGTGACCTACTGTGACAAACACGTATCATCACGGAAGTGTATTTTTTTGTAGTGATGGCACGAGGTGCCAAGGTAAACTCTTGCGATGCTTACTTTCAGACCTCCAGTGAAGATGACTCTGAATGTGAATCCAATCCCAGTTATAAGACTCTTGCTAAAATTGCAACTCAACAACAAACAACCATGGAAAAGATTCAAAAACTGCTAGACAAAAAGCGAGGACCTATTGGACGAGGAAATGAATCGAACCCAGTCCTTAATCGAAGGCATCAAAAATCTTCGCGTTAAATACGAGGAACTTGAAAGTCATCATGAAACCCTCTCAGCTACTCATGAGAAGCTTTCTTATGATTATCTTAAAAGGAAGCAAGATCTAGAGAATCTGAGAGCGTCTCATAAAGATCTTCAAAAAGAAAATGATTCACTACTCGCTCAACAGATCAGTTTCACTCAGGAAGATTTTGTGCCACCTTGTTTAAAATGCCTTGAGTGTGAAAATGTTGCCTCTATTGGTGAAAGTTCTACTGTTTCTGAAGTTGCAATATCTTCAACTACTGATGTGGTAACTAACCCTTCTTCTGAGGATGCCACTACTATTTCTAATGAGAACGCCAGGTTGAAGACATTGCTTGAAACATGCATGTACAAAATCCTCAAAGGGCATCAAACACTATGTGATGTCTTCAAGAAATAGATCTTGAACCGAAACCCTAGGAAAGAGAGTGTTGGTTTCGAGAGGAAAATGAATGCTGATAGTTCTTACTGGAAACCTGAGAAGTACCCCAAAACCACATGGGTTGCTACACAGGGTCCTTCAGTGGATCCATCCACTTTTATCTGGCTTCACTTGTGCTAACCCTATTATCATTGATGAGCCATTTGACTCAAACTATAAACTATTCAAGAATTATAATGATGAAGTGTTTGCCATGTTTATTGGAGCTAACTGTAGGAATGGGTCACCTATGAAGAAGATTCGGGTTCCTAAAAGTTGTCTTGAGAATCTTCCGGTGAATGTCATCATGACACCACCAGGAGAGAAGACAAACCCCAGACCAAAGGCTTCATATGGCCCAAATGCTTCATACAGAGAGAGGACCTCATATGGTCACCCTAACTCGAATGTTTTGCAGGGAAACTATCATCAGACTCATGAATATGAGCGGGTTTCATCAAGCCGCTATGTTCACAAATCAAAGAATTTTTCTGCATATTCTTTTGAGCACTATTCACCTCTTGCAAAACTATTTTCTAGGGCTCCAAAGCCAAAGTTCTCAGATGCTGAACTTAGGAGTCATTGCTTCTAAGCCACCCCTTAAGATGTGGGTGGTTAAGAAGAATTAACTTATCGTGTAGGGAAAGGTCTCCAGCCGGAAATCATTAACTTCTGAAGACAATGCTGGGGACCTAAAACATCTTGTGGGACGCAAGATAAAGTGCCAAAATGGTCTTACCATTTATTTTGTCCCTAGATTTCTTGATGAGAATCCCATCACACCATCCAAGAATCTTAATTTTGATACTATGCTTATAGTCAAATGTTTGTGCTTCACAATACTCTTGGTGAAGCCTATCCCCCTAACTGCACTGTAGGGTACGACTCCGAAAGCTACTCAATGGATTATGGATAGTGGATGCACTAACCACGTGACCGGTGATAAAAGTCTTCTCATGGATTCAACCCTACACTCGTCTACTAAAAGCCACATCACATTCGCTGACACTGTTAAAAGCAAGGTATTGGGCCTAGGAAGAGTTGCTATCTCAAAGGATCACCACATGTATAAAGTGATGCTTGTTGAATCCTTTAGATACAACTTAATGTCTGTCTCAATGCTTTGTGATCTCAATATGATCATGATATTTGGAAAATTTTGATGCCTTGTGCTTATGGATTCTAACAAATCTCTAGTCTTCGAAGGTTATCGAAGAGGTGATCTATATATGGTAGATTTCTCCACATGACCACTACTTCAAGTATGTCTTTTAGCAAAAGCTTTAGAGTGTTGGCTTTGGCATCGAAGGCTAGGACATGCGGGCATGAGGAACTTGCACACTCTCATGAAGAAGAACCATATCATTGGCATCGAGGGCATCAAGTTCAAGAAGGATCATCTATGTGGTGCTTGTGAAGCCGGGAAGATGACTAGGGCAAAGCATCCATCGAAGACAATCATGATGACTTCACCTCCCTTTGAGCTATTACACATGGACTTATTAGGCCCTACTCACTACTCTACCCTTACTACCACTACACATCTTTATGGCTTCGTCATTGTTGATGATTACTCTCGATACACTTGGGTGCACATAATTCCTTATAAGAATGAAGTGCAGGATGTCTTCAGACGATTGACCAATCGAGATATGACTAACTATGACATGAAGATCAAGAACATCAGGAGTGATAATTGGATGAAACTAAAGAACACTAGCTGCTACCTCTTGAGCATGCGTTGGTTTTCCCTTGAAGAGGAAAGGGTGATGCAGCAAAGTAGCATAAGTATTTCCCTCAATTTTTGAGAACCAAGGTATCAATCCAGTAGGAGACTACACACAAGTCACCTAGTACCTGCATAGACAATCAAGAACCTTGCAACCAACGCGATAAAGGGGTTGTGAATCCCTTCACGACCACTTGCAAAAGTGAGATCTAATAAAGATAATAAGATAAATATTTTTGGTATTTTTGTTGTGTAGAGTGAAAAGTAAAGATTGCAAAATAAAATAAATACTAAACTATAATTATAGATCAGAAACTTATATGATGTAAAGTGGACCCGGGGGCCATAGGTTTCACTAGTGGCTTCTCTCATGATAGCATATATTACGGTGGGTGAAAAAATTACTACCGAGCAGTTGATCGAAAAGCGCATAGTTATGATGATATCTAAGGCAATGATCATGAATATAGGCATCATGTCCGTGTCAAGTAGACCGAAACAATTCTGCAGACCGCTATCCAGCATGCATCTATAGTATTAAGTTCATAAGAACATAGTAACGCATTAGGCAAGATGACATGATGTAGAGGGATAAACACAAGCAATATGATATAAACCCCATCTTTTTATCCTCGATGGCAACAATACAATACATGCCTTGCTGCCCCTGCTGTCACTGGGAAAGGACACTGCAAGATTGAAGCCAAAGCTAAGCACTTCTCCCATTGCAAGAAAGATCAATCTAGTAGGCCAAAATAAACTGATAATTCGAAGAGACTTGCAAAGATATCAAATCATGCATATAAGAATTGAGAGAAGAACCAAATAATATTCATAGATAATCAAATTCATAAACCCACAATTCATCGGATCTCGGCAAACACACCGCAAAAGAATATTACATCGAATAGATCTCCAAGAACATCGAGGAGAACTTTGTATTGAAGATCAAAGAGAGAGAAGAAGCCATCTAGATAATAACTATGGACCCGAAGGTCTGTGGTAAACTACTCACACATCATCGGAGAGGCTATGGTGTTGATGTATAAGCCCTCCGTGATCGAATCCCCCTCCGGCAGATCGCCGAAAAAGGCCCCCAGATGGGATCTCACGGGTACAAAAGGTTGCGGCGGTGGAAAAGTGCTTTCGTTGCTCTCCTGGATGTTTTTAGGGTACATGGGTGTATATAGGCGAATGAAGTACGTCGGTGGAGCTCCGTGGGGCCCACGAGGGTGGGGGCGTGCCTACCCCCTGGGCGCGCCACCTGCCTCATGGAAGCTTCATGGACTTCTAGACTTGTACCCCAAGTCTCCTGGATTGCGTTTGTTCCAAGAAAGATCCTCGCGAAGTTTTTGTTCCATTTGATATTCCTTTTCTACGAAACACTGAAATAGGCAAAAACAACAATTTGCACTGCGCCTTCGGTTAGTAGGTTAGTCCCAAAAATAATATAAAAGTGCATATTAAAGCCCATTAAACATCCAAAACAGATAATATAATGGCATGGAACAATCAAAAATTATAGAAACATTGGAGACGTATCAAGCATCCCCAAGCTTAATTCCTGCTCGCCCTCGAGCAGGTGAATGATAAAAACAGAATTTTTGATATGGAATGCTTCGTAACATAATTTTCAATGTAATCTTCTTTATTGTGGCATGAATATTCAGATCTGAATGATTCAAGACAAAAGTTTAATATTGACATAAAAACAATAATACTTCGAGCATACTAACCAAGCAATTATGTCTTCTCAAAATAACATGGCCAAAGAAAGCTATCCCTACAAAATCATATAGTCTGGCTATGCTCTATCTTCATCACACAAAATATTTAAATCATGCACAATCTCGATGACAAGCCAAGCAATTGTTTCATACTTTTGATGTTCTGAAACTTTTTCAATCTTCATGCAATACATGAGCGTGAGCCATGGATATTGCACTATAGGTGGAATAGAATGGTGGTTGTGGAGAAGACAAAATGGAGAAGATAGTCTCACATCAACTAGGCGTATCAACGGGCTATGGAGATGCCCATCAATAGATATC
This sequence comes from Triticum urartu, assembly GCF_003073215.2. Lineage (NCBI taxonomy): Eukaryota > Viridiplantae > Streptophyta > Magnoliopsida > Poales > Poaceae > Triticum > Triticum urartu. The sequence goes on along the minus strand of NC_053022.1, from coordinate 91,507,478 downwards.
AATGTGAGTGAGTAGGGATTGCCATGCAATGGATACACTAGAGCTATAAATCTATGAAAGCTCAACAAAAGAAACTAAGTGGGTGTGCATCCAACTTGCTTGCTTACGAAGACCTAGGGCATTTTGAGGAAGCCCATCATTGGAATATACAAGCCAAGTTCTATAATGAAAAATTCCCACTAGTATATGAAAGTGACAACATAAGAGACTCTCTATCATGAAGATCATGGTGCTACTTTGAAGCAAAAGTGTGGAAAAAGGATAGTAGCATTGCCCCTTCTCTCTTTTTCTCTCATTTTTTTATTTGGGCCTTTTCTTCTTCTTCTTCTTCTTCTTCTTCTTCTTTTATGGCCTCTTTTTTTATTTTTTGTCTGGAGTCTCATCCCGACTTGTGGGGGAATCATAGTCTCCATCATCCTTTCCTCACTGGGACAATGCTCTAATAATGATGATCATCACACTTTTATTTACTTACAACTCAAGAATTACAACTAGATACTTAGAACAAAATATGACTCTATGTGAATGCCTCCGACGGTGTACCGAGATGTGCAATGAATCAAGAGTGACATGTATGAAAAATAATGAACGGTGGCTTTGCCACAAGTGTGATGTCAACTACATGATTATGCAAATCAATATGACAATGATGGAGCGTGTCATAATAAACGAAACGGTGTAAGGTTGTATGGCAATATATCTCAGAATGGCTATGGGAATGCCATAATAGGTAGGTATGGTGGCTGTATTGAGGAAGGTAAATGGTGGGTTTCTGGTACCGGTGAAAGTTGCGCGGTACTAGAGAGGCTAGCAATGGGTGGAAGGGTGAGAGTGCGTATAATCCATGGACTCAACATTAGTCATAAAGAACTCACATACTTATTGCAAAAATCTATTAGTTATCGAAATGAAGTATTATGCGCATGCTCCTAGGGGGATAGATTGGTAGGAAAATTCCATCGCTCATCCCCGACCGCCACTCATAAGGAAGACAATCAAAAAAAATCATGCTCCGACTTCATCACATAGCGGTTCACCATACGTGCATGCTACGGAATCGCAAGCTTTAACACAAGTATCTCTCAAATTTATATCCATCCTGGATGCCTATCATATTAGGACTAATTTTATAGCCAAAGAAAATTACCATGCTGTTCTAAAAGACTCTCAAAATAATATAAGTGAAGCATGAGAGATCAATAATTTCTATAAAATAAAACCACCACCGTGCTCTAAAAAGATATAAGTGAAGCACTAGAGCAAAATTATCTAGCTCAAAAGATATAAGTGAAGCACATAGAGTATTCTAATAAATTCCGATTCATGTGTGTCTCTCCAAAAGGTGTGTACAGCAAGGATGATTGTGGTAAACTAAAAAGCAAAGACTCAAATCATACAAGACGCTCCAAGCAAAACACATATCATGTGGTGAATAAAAATATAGCCTCAAGTGAAGTTACCGATAGACGAAGACGAAAGAGGGGATGCCTTCTGGGGCATCCTGAAGCTTAGGCTTTTGGTTGTCCTTGAATTTTACCTTGTGGTGCCTTGGTAATCCCCAAGCATAGGCTCTTGCCACTCCTTATTCAAAAATCCATCAAATCTTTACCCAAAAACTTGAAAACTTCACAACACAAAACTCAACAGAAAATCTCATGAGCTCCGTTAGTATATGAAAACAAATCACCACTTTAAGGTAATGTAATGAACTCATTATTTATTTATATTGGTGTTAAACCTACTGTATTCCAACTTCTCTATGGTTCATACCCCCCGATACTAGCCATAGATTCATCAAAATAAGCAAACAACACGCGAAAAACAGAATCTATCAAAAACAGAATAGTCTGTAGCAATCTGGAGGTTTCGAAAACTTCTGTAACTCCAAAACCTCTGAAAAATTAGGAAGTCCTAAATAATTTGTATATTGTTCTACTGCAGTTGGAATTGTTGTTTTATCGCTCTCTGGTAAAAAATGAAAATTATTCTCGCTAGCACATACTTTCTGTCTTTTAGCAAGATCAAATAACAATCACCAAGAAGATCCTAAAGGCTTTACTTTGTGCGAACACTAATTAAAACATAAAAAACACGATGATAACAGAGGATAGATGATTTATTTATTACTAAAAAGGAACAAAAAGTAAAGAACAAAAATGAAATTGGGTTGCCTCCCAACAAGCGCTATCGTTTAACGCCCCTAGCTAGGCATCTATAATTTTAATGATGCTCACATGAAAGATAGCAATTGAAACACGAAGGGAGCATCATGAAGCATATGAAAATCACATCTAAGTCTAACATACTTCCTATGCATAGGCATTATATAAGTAAACAAATTATCAAGACAAGCAAAAACTAGCATATGCAAGGAAGGAGAAAGAAACAATAGCAATCTCAACATAACGAGAGGTAATTTAGTGACACGAAAATTTCTACAACCATATTTTCATCTCTCATAATAATTACATGTGGGATCATAAGAAAATTCAACAAAATAGCTATCACATAAAATATTTTCAACACGATCCACATGCATGCAAAGTTGACACTCTTCCAAAATAGTGGGATTAACATTAACTAAAGTCATGACCTCTCCAAACCCACTTTTATCAAAAATTTCATCAGATTGAACATTCTCCAAATATGTGGGATCTAAAGTTGACACTCTTCCAAACCCACTTTCAATAATATTGCAAACACTATTATCAATCTCATATTCATCATGGGGCTTAAATAAATTTTCAAGATCAAAAGAAGAATCAACCCAATCATGACCATTGCAACAAGTAGCAGACATAGAAAAACTAGCATCCCCAAGTTTAGGGTTTTGCATATTATTAGCACAATTAACATTCATAGAATTTATAATAATATCATTAAAATCATGTTTTTTATTCAAAGATCTATCGTGAATCACTTCATAAAGTACTTCATCACAATTTTCCGATTCACGAATTTCAAGAAAAACTTCATAAAGATAATCTAGTGCACAAAACTCACTAGCAATTGGTTCATCATAATCAGATCTATTAAAAAGATTGGCAAGCGGATGAGGATCCATAACAATAGATATTTAGCAAGCAAAGATGCAAGCTAATAGAAGGCACGTGGTAACACGAGCAAACAGAAGGACGAACGTAAGAGGGCGAATAAAAAGGTAATGGTGAAGTGGGCAAGAGGAAAACGACAGGCAAATGTCAAATAATGTAATGCGAGGGATAAGAGTTTGTGATGGGTACTTGGTATGTCTTGACTTGATCGTAGATCTCCCCGGCAATGGCGCCAGAAATCCTTCTTGCTACCTCTTGAGCATGCATTGGTTTTCCCTTGAAGAGGAAAGGGTGATGCAGCAAAGTAGCGTAAGTATTTCCTTGGTTTTTGAGAACCAAGGTATCAATCCAGTAGGAGACTACACGCAAGTCGCCTAGTACCTGCACAAACAATCAAGAACCTTGCAACCAACGCGATAAAGGGGTTGTCAAGCCCTTCACAGCCACTTGCAAAAGTGAGATCTGATAAAGATAATAAGATAAATATTTTTGGTATTTTTGTTGTATAGATTGAAAAGTAAAGATTGCAAAATAAAATAAACAGTGAACTAGAATTATAGATTGGAAACTTATATGACGTAAAGTGGACCCGGGGGCCATAGGTTTCACTAGTGGCTTCTCTCATGATAGCATATATTACGGTGGGTGAAAAAATTACTACTGAGCAATTGATAGAAAAGCGCATAGTTATGATGATATCTAAGGCAATGATCATCAACATAGGCATCACGTCCGTGTCAAGTAGACCAAAACGATTCTGCATCTACTACTATTACTCCACACATCGACCGCTATCCAGCATGCATATAGAGTATTAAGTTCATAAGAATAGAGTAACGCATTAGGCAAGATGACATGATGTAGAGGGATAAAATCAAGTAATATGATATAAACCCCATCTTTTTATCCTCGATGGCAACAATACAATACGTGCCTTGCTGCCCCTGCTGTCACTGGGAAAGGACACCGCAAGATTGAACCCAAAGCTAAGCACTTCTCCCATTGCAAGAAAGATCAATCTAGTAGGCCAAACTAAAACGATAATTCGAAGAGACTTGCAAAGATATCAAATCATGCATATAATAATTCAGAGAAGAACCTAATAATATTCATAGATAATCAAATTCATAATCCACAATTCATTGAATCTCGGCAAACACACCATAAAAGAATATTACATCGAATAGATCTCCAAGAACATCGAGGAGAACTTTGTATTGAAGATCAAAGAGAGAGAAGAAGCCATCTAGCTAATAACTATGGCCCCGAAGGTCTGTGGTAAACTACTCACACATCATCGGAGAGGCTATGGTGTTGATGTAGAAGCCCTCCGTGATCGAATCCCCCTCCGGCAGATCGCCGAAAAAGGCCCCCAGATGGGATCTCACGGGTACAAAAGGTTGCGGCGGTGGAAAAGTGCTTTCGTTGCTCTCCTGGATGTTTTTAGGGTACATGGGTGTATATAGGCGAATGAAGTACGTCGGTGGAGCTCCGTGGGGCCCACAAGGGTGGGGGGCGTGCCTACCCCCTGGGCGCGCCCCCTGCCTCGTGGAAGCTTCGCGAACTTCCAGACTTGTACTCCAAGTCTCCTGGGTTGCATTTGTTCCAAGAAATATCCTCGCAAAGGTTTCGTTCCGTTTGGATTCCGTTTGATATTCTTTTTCTACGAAACACTGAAATAGGCAAAAAAACAACAATTTGCACTGGGCCTTCGGTTAATAGGTTAGTCCCAAAAATAATATAAAAGTGCATATTAAAGCCCATTAAACATCCAAAATAGATAATATAATAGCATGAAACAATCAAAATTATAGATAAGTCGGAGACATATCACTAGCCTCAACACTTATCTTGATACACTAGGCATCACTCATGAGCTCTCTGCTCCATACACACCTCAGCAGAGTGGCATCGTGGAGCACAACAACAGGACCCTTATTGAGATGGCTCGTACGATGCTTGATGAGTACAAGAATCCAAGAAAGTTCTGGCCTGAAGCCATTGATACTGCATGCCATATCATCAACATGGTTTATCTTCACAAATTCTTCAAGACGACATCTTATGAACTACTCACTGGTAAGAAGCCAAACGTAAGATATTTCAAAGTCTTCGGTGCTAGGTGCTTGATCAAGGATCCACATCACACTTCCAAATTTGCACCGAAAGCACATGAAGGATTTATGCTTCATTACGGAAAGGATTCGCACACCTATAGAGTATTCAACCTCTTTCACTATAAAGTGGTTGAAACTGTAGATGTGTGGTTCGATGAGACTAACGGCTCACAAAGAGAGCACCTAGCAAAAGTGCTAGATGAAGCTTCTCCTAGTGAATCTATCAAGCTGATGGGAACTGGAGAAATCATAGCCACCAAGGAACAGGCTGAAGAGGAAATTGTCATTCCAGCTCCTACTCAACATGAAGACAATGCTGAGCCTGAGGACAATGCTGAAGGTGAATACAATGCTGAGCCTGAAGATAATGATCAGTAAAATTGAAGAAGAAGTATATGTAGCTCAACCACCTGGGTTTGAAGATCCAAAGCATCCTGATTTGGTCTATAAGTTCAACAAGGCACTGTATTGCCTCAAACAAGCACCACGTGCTTGGTATGACACACTCAAAGACTTCCTGAAGAGCAAAGGCTTCAAACCTGGTTCTCTAGATCCCACTCTTTTGACGAAGACATATGATGGAGAACTGTTTGTATGCTAAATCTATGTGGATGACATTATCTTCAGCCGTACTGACAAAAGATACAGCGATGAGTTTGGGCATATGATGCAAGAGCAATATCAGATGTCCATGATGGGGGAGATGAAATTCTTCCTTGGTCTTCAAATCCGTCAATAGAGAAATGGCATATTCATATGTCAACAAAAATACCTCAAAGATTGCCAAAAGAATTTTGGAATGCAAGATTGCAAAGGGTACACGACGCAAATGTCAACCAAAGGTCAATTGGGCCCCGACGACAATGGTAAAGAGTTCTATCAAAAGGTATACCGCTCCATGATTGGTTCTTTATTGAACTTATGTACATCTAGGCCAGATATAATGCTTAGTGTATGCATGTGTGCCTGATTACAAGCGGCACCAAAGGAGTCACATCACCTTGCGATGAAGTGAATACTTCGATATTTGGCTCACACCCCAACTCTATGATTATGGTATCCAAAGGACTCAGATTTTGATCTAGTTGGATTCGCAGATGCTGATTATGCTGATGACAAGGTTGATCGCAAGTCTAATCAGGCACATGTCACTTTCTTGGACGATCTCTTGTCTGTTGGTCTTTAAAGAAGCTGAACTATGTATCGCTCTCCACTGCTGAATATGAATACATTGTTGTTGTATCTTGTTGCGCTCAGCTTCTCTGGATGAAGCAAACTCTCAAGGACTATGGCATCAACAAGAAGAAGGTGCCCCTCTACTGTGACAATGAAAGTGTCATCAAGATTGCTCACAATCCAGTTCAGCACTCGAAGACAAAGCACATTCAGATTCGTCATCACTTTCTCAGGGGCCATGTGTTGAAGGAAGATATTGATATCATTCACGTCAACACTGAAGAGCAATTGATAGATATCTTCACAAAGCCTTTCGATGAGAAAAGGTTTTGCAAGCTGTGTTGTGAGCTAAATATCTTAGAATCCTCAAATGTCCTGTGAATGGACACACATCCTAACGCTTATGCATATTGATGACTTAGGTGCACAACACACAAATTAATGTATGTCTTCAATTCATGAAGACATACACTCTAAGTGTGAATACATTAATGTGGGAATTGACTTTGGAGCTCCACGATAATTGTGCACCGTGTCTGGTTCTAATACTTCCTATACGGTGGGTAATGCCACCACCAACCTTTCTTGAAGATTTTTGTTTGGTGTCATGTTGCATTATCTTCAAAGTTGGTTGTATTCAACATTGTTTTGTCTTCATGATTTATCTTCACAATGTTTTGTTTGGTCTTCATTGCCTATCCATATATGTATATATATATATGTTCTGTCATCTATAACATTCACTTATAGCTATGCCTTCGTGTTGCCATTTTCTGCACTAAGTGAATGTCATTGGACCCTAACCCTTATGTGCTCATCTCTCTAACTCTCTCTATCTCTTCATATGCATTCTATTGACACGTGTCGATTGTCCTCACTGTGTCCTTGTCAGTCGAAGATATAGAGGCAAACATTTAAAATGCTTTTATTATCTCTATCCTTTTTGCCTGAATATGGAGAATCTAGAACGACCACTCGACAAACTAGGCGCGCATGGGGCCGTGGCACAACATTTAAGCTGTTGCATGCAAGCCATGTGTCCCTCTAATGTGAACCACCAGGGGAAGCTGAGGAATTACACTATGCTGCTCCCCTCCTTAAAATACTCAACCCCCTGCGGTCATTATTTCCTACTCCCCTCGCCATCTTGCTCAAACCCTAGCGCCATCGCTAGCTTCCGTCGTCATCGGAGATGAAGCGCTTTGCTACCGTGACTTCTCCGTCATTGTCGTCACGTTGGCCGCGGACATATTCCTCCCACCGCCGCCGTAGGTGTCTTCCGCCGTCAAGTTAGGTCGTGGAAGATTGGATAGCTCGGCCTCCATCCACAACTCATCTAGCAGTCTCAGCTGTTCTTGAGCGGTAATTAAAAGTCTACTTTTACTGCATGTTTGATCCGTTAAAACTTTATATATATTCGGAAAGTTGTTTCTTCACTTCCAAATCTAGATCGTTACTTCTATGCATCTCATGACTCACAAGTACTTTCACTTATAGTTTATCTTGGGGTATGTCTAGGTGCAAAATTTACCTTGGGTTGCTTCATAATTGTTCATATATTTAGACATGACAATTCCAAGGAGTTGGCACAACAAGCGTCCAACTACTATGTTAATCATGGTGTATTGCATTTCTCTCAATAGCCGATGCTTAGTCTCGTCAACATAGGTAAGGCCGAACCGAAGTCCACAGCTTCGGCCAGTAATGAAATTTTTATGCAGGCGAAATTAAGGATTGGCGAAAGTTTATTGTTTATCTACAAAATTCTAGCAAAATGGTGAACAATATGGTTCGAAGGATGACCTTGAAATACATATCTATGGAACTTTATCATCGAATTGTTAATGAAGTTGCGAAGGTTTCGCTCAAGTTTGCATCAAGGATTCAAAAAATGATGGTCGATATATAATTATCGCCCTAAGCATATAAATGGCCGATGGAGTGTTGACATCGTCCTTAGAACCAACACGGTACAAGTTATTTTTCGGCATGCTAGCTTTGCCGAAAAACAGGGGGCATATGTTGACGCTCAAAAATGACACGGTCATAAAGAGTAGCTTGAAGCTATGTCAAGATTAATTCAAACTTATTATTGAAAGTCAGCATGGGATGGCTCTCTTCGCGAAGATCAAAATGGATATGAAGATGGTCTAAAATGGAGCTCGGATGCAAAAGTTATGACAAGTTTAGATATGCTCATGTTGACACCAGATTAAACAATGGCTTGAAACCTAATTAAGATGGCCTCAAATAGAAAAAGTTTCAACATGAAACTAGTGCGTCTCGTCGAAGCGGTTGATTTTGATATAAAAACGTCTCAATTGGAGTTGCTGAAAATGTGCAGCTACATCAGGATGGTCGGACACTCCGGGAATGATCATCTAGGTATTGGATTTCTCCGAGGATGGCTGGACACTCCGGGGATGTTTGTCCGGGTTTTGGAATTTTCTGCCGCAGACTTCGGAAAACAGCCGAAAACCCCCTCAAGATAGCCTCTGATGAAAAAACGTTCAACATGAGAGTTGTTCGTCTCATCGAAACGGTCAAATTTGCTTTTCGGATCATCTTCATCCGATATCGTTTGTGGCCTGTGGTACCTAAAAACCGAATTGCTGTCTCAGACTTACCTAAATCCGAGTTCGGTTAATTTTGGAAAGATTTGTACGTGATTTGGAGTCCTTCTCTTATAGAGGAAGTCCAACCGCCTCATTAATAGATGATAGGCGACGGCCAATTGAATAACACACAATCGATAAATCAATCTATCATCTTTTACCTTTACTTTTATCTTCTCACATGTTCTTCTTCTTCCTCATTCCTCTTCATTGCAGGGCGGCGAACCTCGAGGCCCTAGGGGCGATCAGGTCGACCTACGGCAGCCCATAGCCGCCACGTGCCCTGACAGCTTCCCTCCCGGGCGTGTGGGGTTTCGGGTCCTCAAAAGCACCTGCCGGATTGCTTGCGTACCGTGCTTCCAGACGGGTCTCCTTCGACGTGAGTTGTGGTGCATCACCCTCGGCATTGGAGGTACACGGTGACGTGTTCGTGTATGAACAGCGTTTCCCACCCTTTTTCAGTTTTCTGTTTTTCCAAAAACAGGGAAGGAAGGCAACTGGGCTGGCCCAATTGCAGCAGGGGGTGCGTGCGCTATAGGCGCCCGTTAGCAAAATGTCTTTTAATGGACGCCTGCAGCGCCAAATAGGGTTTGCCCAACCGAAGGGCCTGAGCGAGGCCAGCCCAGCACCGCGAGGCCCAGTGGTGGGGGCACCACCGGCCCGAGGGGTTTCCCCTTCCCGAGCGGTCACCACCGCCGCCGCCACCACCGTCGCCGTCGGAGGTTGATGCAGGGACAACCTGGGATGTCTCAAGGCCGAGGCGATGCAGACTTGGAGGGGAGAGGATCCAAGTGCAAATATGAACGGGTGAGAGGGGGATTGATGGCTGGAGGTCACCTGGAGCGGCATCAGGGATCCGGTAGTCAGCGCAGATGCCGGAGCTCGGACGGTGGGGCATGCCCTGTTGGTTCTCCAAGAGGACTAGACAGGACCCAGGTTGGATCGGCCGGCCACTCCACACAAGCGGCGACGGCGGCCCCTACCCCCGTGCAAGGCTGAGCCTTGTCCTGCTGGCGGCCAAACACTCCGGCAGGACCGCGAGATGGCGGCGGAGCCGCCATCCTCGATGGTCTGCACTAGGAGGCTACAGGGAGGAGCGGGTGCGGTGGCGGCGCTAGATGGGGAGGCCCACCTCCCGGTTCGCTGCCTTAGCAAGGTCGGCCCAGAGAACCGTCAAGGGCGTCGGCGAGGCTGCCGGAGGGGTCGGTGAGCAGGTGGCGGAGGGGGCGGCGTTGGTGGTCGACATCAGGGGGCTCGTCGGCGGGGACGGAGGCGAAGCCCCGATGACGTGGCTGGCGTGGGCGCATCGCCCTCGGAGTCGCCAAATCTCATGACTATCTTTTTCCTAGTACCTTACTATTACCCTTATCATTCGGTTGTCTTGGATTTTGCTCTCGAAAGGATTCCTACCTTTTCCACTTCGGAGATTTCGCCTTCAAATCTCCACCCTCTCACTTGGAAGCTCTACGAGTTTCCGCCTGCCTCTTCCGTCAGATCCCTCTCTACACCAGATTCTTTACAGATTTTATCTTCATGCTCCAGCCTTATCATGGGAAATGTATGAATGTTTTGTTGAATTTAGAGCAAACAACAAGACATGATACAACTAGAGAAAGTGATAGATATGATACGCCTATGATAGTTCTCTAAGGTAGGCACTTTTCCCAAGCAGCATAATACTACATGTTTAAGTATGAACTAAGCACAGTAGACAAATCCTCTGGTTTTTCTTCTGGAAAGTTATGTATAGAATGTGTTTTCTGATGTATATGCAATTTTCTTCTTTAAAATAAATTATATAAACAGTTTGTGTTGGTATCCTCACCTTTTTTTATCTATTGAAATCCTATTTTACCTGGAATTTATTTGAAATTCCAGGTCACTTTATCTGTTGGTATTGCAATTTACACCTGCAACAATACATTATAAATGAGACTAAATCTGGAAAGTTAAGACATTAGACATCTGCCAACAGGTACCAACATGTCATCTTTGTCCGTCTGTACCCGCCGTTGATCTGATTTGAAGTTGGTTTGTTATATTCTTTAGTCGTGATACATACAATTATAATGGAAATAATTAAAAGTAGCCCTCATTTATGTGAGGTTTAGTGTTAGGAAACTTCTATATACGGCATTAATGATTCGTGTACAAACTATATAGGATGTTAATTGCGTGCCACAATGAACATGAGTAAAAGAGAAAACATGAACGAACCAGTAATTAGATTGAGAATAAACCAATAATATAAGAGTAGTATGTATTTGTAATTGTCAGGTATTTCTTTTTGTACTACTTTGCGGAGGCGTACTATACGGATCTTCTGGCCGCTCGTCCAAGTCCCCTCGTGTTGCCTCCCCCCGGGCGACGCCAGGGGCCCCTCAACCCTAGTGCCGCAGGCCGCCCCTTGCGCCTCCTTCTGTTGCCGCCGCCGCCGGCGTGGGCTGCGCTGGCGGCGGGCCCGGCGCCGAAGGCACCTTGGCGGGTGGATGCTGCGGGATCCCATCTGAGGCGGCAGGGGCGGCATCTCTCGTGGGAGTCTGAAGGCGGCGGCTAGGGCGGCGACCCCATGCCGTGCGGCGGTAGCCGAAGCACCATAGCCGGTGGAGCGGCGGCCCTGAGATGGACGGCGGCGGTGGCAACGGCCCTTCCAGCGGGGTTGGTTGATCTGTGCGGAGATGGTGACGGCGGTGGCTGCGAATCCAACGCCCTGATCGGATCCGCCGCAGGGTGGCGTTCCGCCAACAAGCGGCGCGTGGAGGGACTGGTGAGGAGATGAGGGATCTCCGCCGGATTGCCGACGGCGGCATACGTCTTCGTGGCGAGGCTCCGCTCGGTTCCAGCCAGCCGTGAGATCGGGACAACGTGGCTTCCGGTGAAAATCGTGCCTGACTGCAGTCATGGCGGACGATGGCGGTGTCTCGGACATCGTTCCCTTCTTGAGGCATCGTCGTTGCAGGTCTCGTCAACCCGATCAGGATGTTCCAGGGGAAACCCTAGATTTGGGTCTACCGGATCGGACGATGACGACGTTTTCGATGTCGTTCTCCCTCCTGTTGGTATCGTTTTGGAGCAAGTGCTGGTTGGAGGGGACAAGAGAAGGAGCGGCGTGGAATCTGGCACGTCGACAATGACGGATCTCAGCGGCATGGAGCAGTGGGGGCTCGCCGATGGGCGTGTGATGATGGACGAGCGCAAGATGGTGGCGTTGTCTGGCATCGTGGTGGCTTCGACGATAGCTAGACCGGGCAAGGTAGATGCAACAGTACAACACTAAAGATGGATTGGTGGCAGGTGGCTGCGGCGGCCTCATACCCGGCAGGCGTCCTGATTGAAGAGTGCACCGGACTGGTGGGTGCCCCATACCCGGCAGACTTCCTGGTTGGGACCTCGGGTCTTACATGTTAGGTTTGGCTGCGAGATCTGTTTGGTATTAGGCCCAGACTATCAGCAACCCCTTCCTCAACTAGATAGGAGTAGCGACAGATGTTTGCCTAGACGTGACTTTAGTCTTACTGTTGTATGACTTTATAAGGTCTTATGTGAATAATTCATAAAGTGGTTGCATGCATCGTCCAGATACAGAGGCCGGGGTTCTTCTCCATTCTAAAAAAAGTCATACATAAATTGGTGCTTCAGCTGTATTTCTTCACATGTTCTACACTTCAGATTCGAAAATTTGGTGGCATCTGATAGTTTATCCGAATTTACCAGTGGTATTTCCTGACTTTTTCTGTTACTCTTATACCATCATGCTCCCTAAAGTCAAAAAATATGTTCTTACTTCTTAGTTTATAGTTGACGCATCTTTTCCAGATGGACCACCGCTTTGTCTAAGTATTTACTAGCAGATATGCCGTTGCAACAGGAGATAAAATACTATGCATTTAAAGTCAGCAAGAATTATATGTGCAAGCAAAACTCTGTGTGCACATGAAAAAAACATTTAGTTTCTCAGTTTCGCTGCGTGTGAAGAAATCAATTTGCTATTTTTCCGTTAATTGATCGAGGGCATTTAAGAGTTTTGTTACGTCATCGTAGGCCAGACAAAGGCCCGTGAGTTTTTCAATTTACTCTTCCTTTCAATCCTTTTAATCGAGATGATTTTAAGGTACAAAGTTTCTGAATATTTAGGGAACATGAACACTTTTTTAAATCCTGAACAGTTTTTTAAAAATTATGTACACTTTCAAAAATGAACACTTCTTTAAATCCTGAACAATTTTTTAAAATTATGTACACTTTCAAAAAACATGAACAAAATATGAAAAAGAACATTTTTTAAAATTACCAAACATTTTATGAATACACTAACATTTTTTATAAAAACATGAACATTATTTCAATTTATGAACCTTTTTTAAAACGGGAACATGTGTTGAAAATTCATAAGATTTTTAGAAAATGTGTATCTTTTATACATGAATATTATTTTTAATTTTGAAAATTTCACTAAAACATGAATAATTTTCAAATTTGGAGCACTTTTTGAAATGCAATTTTATTTTATATAAATCTCTAATAATTCTGAAAATAAATAAAAGATTAAAACATGAGCAACTTTTTTCCAAGTTCCGACTATTTTTAAAAATAGCAAAAAATTGGAATTCTGAACATTTTTCCAAAAAAATACTAAATGTTTTTTGAGAATTTTTAATTTACGAAAAAATTTCGAAAAAAATCACCTTGAAAGGGAAAAAAGAGATAGGGAAAGGAGGATAAAAATAGAAGTAAAACACATAGAAAAAAATGGGCCAACCCATTATTGGTTGTCCTGTGCGAAACTATCTCTATTTCTCGACCTGTGCGGAAAATAGAATTTCCTAGTTGCGTGGACAGAAAATTAGGTGGGCTGGCTTCACTGGGCCACAGCGCGCGGCCCATGTAGGAAAATTCTTTTTCTAGCGGATAAGCGCATAAGAATTTAGTACCACCTCGGGTAGAAAAAAATTCTTTACGGTGGTGAACAGATGAAAAAATTGGAAAAATGCACCTTGCTTTATTAGTAGGTATATATATCTATATCTATATCTATACCTATTATTAAAGGGAGGTGATATTTTTGGTTTCGTCCAACTTCGTTTGGTTCCGCTTCAATTAATTTTACATACGCTATTTTGTTTTAGCCCAATGGAGGAAGCCCGCCTGGCGGCGCACTATGGCCCAGGTCCGGAGAGTTGGCAAAAAATAAAACTGCCCATGGGAGAGTTCGATTTCATAACCTGTCAACCGGCCACGCACCCAGCTAGCGATATGAAAGGATTTCCTTCCCCCGTTGCAACGCACGGGTCTTTTTGCTAGTATAGCAATACAAAATTAAAACATGGGCAACTTTTTTGCAAGTTCCGACTATGTTTAAAAATAGCAAAAAAGATTGGAATTATGAACATTTTACAATTTTTTAATACTAAGTGTTTTTGAGAATTTTTAATTTACGAAATAAATTCTAAAAAAATCAACTTGAAAGGGAAAAAAGAGATAGGGAAAGGAGGATAAAAATAATAAAAAATGGGCCAGCCCATTATTGATTGTCCTGTGCAAAACTACCACTGTTTCTCGACCTGTGCGGAAAATAGAATTTCCTAGTTGCGTGGGCAGAAAATTAGCTGGGCTGGCTTTACTGGGCCATAGCGCGCGGCCCACGTATGAAAATTCTTTTTCTAGCGGACAAGCGCATAAGAATTTAGTACCACCTCAGGTAGAAAAGAAAATCTTTCCGGTGGTGAACATATGAAATAATTGAAGAAACACATCTTGCTTTATTAGTAGGTATAGATATAGATATAGATATAGATTTATTTCACATTGCACAATTTGTTACAAACCAGTACTCAACTAATCCCTATTTTTATTTCCTACATGAGACGGTGTTTTCAGGGAATGGTTTCTGCATTTGGAAAAAACTTGATGGCTATTTTATTTGAATCTAAAAAGTGTACCATGCTATCCACGGAACTTACTTTCAAGTATAAATAGATATGAACAGTGAACATATCCTCGTATACCACACCAACTTATTCACATTAAATGTTCTTTTCATATTTAATTGATGAGAGGTACGTGTGCATCTGGTTATGTCAACTCTCCTGCTAAAAGTACTTCCTTTTTTGCTTTGTGGTTTTTTGTTTCCCGTTGGAACTGGCAGAGTGGGTCCTTTTATTTTGCAACTTGCTGAAATTAATAAGTCGAGCAAAGTATGTTTCTGGGGCAGGTTGATCATCCAGGCCACCAAACACCAGCAGACTATTGTCCATAAAACAATTAAGATGCCATGTGCATGGACTGATGGTCGCCAACTGAACAAGCCACTTGTAGTCGATATTAGAGATTCCGCCATTGATGGTTTCCCATAAATGCATCCAGGGTGTTCTACTATAAATAATTTTTTGTTGATATAAACTATCAAACTCCTCTCTAATGACATTAAGCTATCTGCAAAGCGTGCTATTTCGTGCATCAAAGGTGGATTGGATGACCTGGTCATGTTTGTAAGAGGATGTATGTTGTTTCAGCCACTTGGATCCATAGTGTGTGACTGTGTGTAGCATGCGCGTAGATTTCCCTGGATCATATGTAACGTATACGGCCGCTCGCAGCTCACACGCCTGCCACGATTAACATCGAATCAAATATCATACATGTAAAATGGAACAACCACAAGCGTCCACAACTTCTGCACTCATCGGATCTTCAATCAAAAGACACAAAATCAAATAGCGCAACACACGTCATCTAGCTAAAAAATTACACAAGTAGGCGTGATAGTGAAAATTGGCGCAACGAAGCGCGCATCAGCATCTAGTTAACATCCATGAGACTCGAACTGCGAGGCTGTTCGAGTCTCCGGCAGTCCCACGTAGCCTTGCACTCTATAAAAACTGCGTGTGTAATAACAAAATAATATGGAAATGCAGAGTAGTGTACATCTAGAACATTTATCATGCTATATCCAAATACACCCTGTACTTAACTGCAAATGATCACGAAGCACGCCAACCAGCATTCCGTTTCCCCTGAATTTGCGTGCATACCTCCATACGGTCACGAGTGTTGTGCTTCAGCATGTCTGTATTGACATGTCTTACCCACCCTGAACCACGCAAACCTCTCCAGAGACTGCGTACACCCGGTGCACAGGGTCCACATCGAACTTGAAAACATGTATTCGGAACGTTATTGCCATGTGGGACACCTCTTGGCCGCCTGATGAGGAGTTGGGGGCAAGAGAATGGACGGGCTGATGGGGGCATGGGGCTCCGTCCCCTTCTATATCAGGCACAGACCCCTCGATCCGTCTCTGATACAGGCATTTCTCTTGCAGAAGAGCCAGAGACTACTCCCGTGCTTCTTGCTTTCCTTGCCCCATCTCTACCACGAGCGTTCCTGCCGCCATCGCTTCGATCTGACCTTGGAGGTCGTGCTGATGGCTGAGGGGAGTGCTTCTTTTGACTGGGACATGGCGGTCTCGGTGGCTGGGAACCACTATACGAGCTCCGGCCATGGCGGAGTTGCACAACACTTCGTCCATAATGATGGTGGTGCTCCAGCCGGGGCGGCTGTCGTCCCGGGCGCTGGATCAAGGGCTTCTGGTGGCATCGGCAAGATGGATCCCACCAGCTTACCCGGCTACGGGAGCAGCGACGCCCCTACGGCAATCACGGCGACTACTCAGGCGCTGCCACCTGCCAGATCTAGCGGCCAGGGGCTGACACGGTTCAAAAGGTCCTGGACCGTGGAGGAAGACACGTACGTAGAAAATCCAACCCTAAATTGCAAACCTTTTTCTTTGTCCTTCATCGGTTGCAGCTTCGTCGGTTTCTTTGTGATTGTGCAGGCTGCTCAGGGAGAAGGTGCAGGAATTCGGCCAAGGGAGTTGGGCGGAGGTTGCATTGTACCTCCCTGGCCGGAGCGGGAAGCAGTGTCGAGAGAGATGGACCAACCAACTTGACCCCAACATTGAGGTGATTTCGCAAGATTTAAATTTCTTAACTCCCTCTACTAGCAGCTTGATTCTCGGGAATTTTGATGATCTATATTGAATGTGCTTACGGAAAGAAATTCATCGTTGCGTTATCTGAATTCATCACCATTTAGAAGTGGGCATTAACTCCCGGATAAATATTTAGTAGTCTTGCATGTCTTTAGTCTATTCAGTAAATGTGGCGATTAATTTCTTCATTTAGGCCACTAAATGATCCCCCAAGTGATTTTCTGAAGATTTTTTTGCAGGGAAGTAATTTTCTAAAATTAATAGGGATTGATGTTCCTGCCCACACATTAGCAATTGAAATGTGTACAAGGATTTTGTGTTCAATCCGTAAATAAAAAATCTCACTTGCACTTACAAATATGGAAATTTACTACTCCCAGCGTTCACAAAGAGATGTTTTGGATATTTCAATATGGACTACACGGACTGAAATAAGTGAACACACACGCTAATATATATATATATATATACCTACAATTCAGAAAAATATATTAGAACATATTATATTTGTGAGTGGAGAGAGTAATTGACATGGTGTCTCAGTTTTTAAAGTTAGATAATTGCCCGTGCATTGCAACAGGAGTATAAACATTCTCGTAGATTACCCATGATCACACGTCTATTATTACATTGGTGCACTATAATCTTAGCGTGATTTTGTATGCAATTATCATGATTTACCTGCAATCTTATTGTTAAGCACTTATTTGGAAATAATTTATTGACTTACCAAAGAAAATATTATTTATGAGAAAATTGGAGATGGGAGTCAAAATATCATTTTATTGTTAAGCACTTATTTGGTAAAAATTGCTAACTTGCCAAAAAATATTATTATTTGAGATAAAAATCAGAGATGGGAGGAAAAAATCAAACAGGAGAACAGAAGGGGACACACACACACAGATATATATATATATAGAGAGAGAGAGAGAGAAGGAGAGACGGAGGTTTTACGAAGGAGAGGCTGAAATGAGAAGCTTATGTTCTTCCGAATTAGTAGAGCAAAGATTCTTGGCCACTAAGCGATCACCCAATTAAAAGAATTGTCTTGTTTATTTGTCAAATTACTACCTATTTGTGAGTTGCCACAATTTGATATCCCTAAAGTAAGAGTTGATGTTCTAGCCCACAAAGTAGCATTTGAGATGTGGTACTTTCATTAGTTGAATCATATCTAGAAAATAAGTCACATGCTTCCATATATAATGCTCATACATAATTACACATGTTCCAAAAATTTGATGATGTTTATTCTGAAATTGCTACTTTTTTGTTATGGTTTTCCTGAATTTGGTAAATAGGAGTGGATATTGCTGCCCCCATATTAGCACTTGAGATATGTGTTTGTGACCTAATGGAGCCCCACTCAACTCCCTCCATATTGGACTAGCTATTCAAGGTAGGCCCTACTTCAGGGTGCATGTGCGGCCTGCTTTGCAGATGGAGATGTGCACGCCACCAGCCCATGCACCGAGCCCTCTGCTTGCTGCCCTGGGCTCGACGATGAGTTGCGTATGCCATCAACCCATGCACCCCCCCGAGTCCTATGTTTTGGGCCAGATGGAACCCACATGCCCATCTTCATGCCTCGCTTCCCAACCCGATAGTCCTGCAAAGAAACCCAACCACGATAGAGATTGACGCTATGCAGGCCAGTTGTGCTCCTGACAGAGATGGCATGCCATGCTTTGTGCCGGTGCCGCCTCCCATTCTCCCTGCTCTCCGAGCAACAACCCAACTAGGTCACCCACAACAAGGAGGGAAACACTCGCGAGGGTTACCGACTTTGACATCAACCAACGAAGTCCGGATGTGAGTGCTAAGAAAATGGCCATGCACATTGCCTAGCTCATGGAAAGGCTTCTTTTCCGATAGATGTGAGTCATTGGTTAGGGTAAATAGGTCAACGAGGAAGTGAATGCCTCTTTGTGGCATTGTTCCAGACAAGACGGCTATACATTGAGACCATGGCGCTTAGGATGCTTTTGCAACTTGATGCGATTTGGCGACGAACATGGAGGATGTTTTGATGGAGCATGGTGGTGATGGTGGTCGAGAGGTGCCATCGCTGATAAGCGAGTACGTCGTTGAGACGCCCTGATTGCCTTGGATCATCTGATGATGTAGTTTAGTTCCTATGTTAGACATCAATCATTCGGGGCGCCTGGTTGTAGTTGTTGTTGTGTGCAACTACTTATTGTTGCCCTAGAGAGGCACTATGGACTTCTGCTGGAGTTTTGTCCTTGATTATTTGACTTTGCTCAGTGTCAACCTCAATTTTTTGAATTGATTTGTGCAAGCTCAATTTTCGAAATAGGAGAGCCACTATCGATGAAACCATTGCTGCCTTTACGTGTCATGTTGCATGTATCCAGGAAACTAAGCTTGAAGTGGTTGACTCCATGATTGTTTCCTTCCTTGGAGGCTACAGGCTAAAGGGTTTTTCCCAACACCCAACTACTAGTACATGTGGTGGGATTCTCATCTTGGGAAGAAGATCATGTCCGTGTAGAGGATGTGCACTTTGGCACCTACACATTCTCTGTTAATGTCTCCATCGTTAGATCTGAAACCTCCTTTAAGACTACCATAGTGTATGAGCCAACAAGAAATATCCATAAAGATATCTTCTTCGAAGAGATGATGAATGAAAATCCCCATCCTCGAGATAAAGTCTTGACATAGGCAACTTCAACCAAATATACTACTCTAGAGATAATAACTATGCCAATGCGAACCATAGCCGCACCTTCTGCTTTCAGAATGCTCTTGTATTTTGTGAGCTACTAGAAACCCACCTCCAGAACAAATATGTACACTTGGGAGAAATAAGAAAAGCAACCCAACCATGTCCAAGCTTGATGGCTTCTTTTGCAATGAAGATTGGGATATCACTTTTGACAAGAACATTATGAATGCCCTCCCATCATCACTTTCGGATCATTGTCTTCTCCTCCAAGTCAATGAGATAGCCCTTGGCAACCAAAGACCTTCTGCTTTGCATTTTGTTGGACCAACATGCCAGGATTTCACCTTTATTTTCAAGATGTGTGGATGAGCTCTCTAAGCACACTAAGCCTTATCAAAGGATCATTCACAAAGTTGAAAAGAATTAGTCAAAGGCTTAATACTTGGAGTAGAACTATTTCCTTCAACGTCAAAGTCCAACTTCACATGACCTTAGAGATCATTCTTCGGTTGGATGAGGCCTAGGATAATTGGGAGCTAAGTAATGATGATAAGGTCTTTGAAAGAGACTTCAAATAAGTGTGGTTGGGCTCGTGGTCATGGAGAGAATAAGGAAGAGACAAATCTTGAGGATCAAAAATATTAAATTCGGAGATGATAACACTTGTTACTTTCACCTGAGGGTGAATGGTCGAGGGAGGAAAAATCTTATACATCATCTAAAACATGGGAGTGACTGGGTGATGGATCATGACTACAAGAAAAACATTATTCTCTCACACTTCTCTGCTATAAATAAAAGAGTGTCTAGTGTGCAAAGAACATCAATTGGGCAATGATTTCCATTGTTGGCCATGACCTCTCCGCTCTTGGAGATGCCATCACAAAGAAGGAGGTCAAGGTTGTGATCTTTGCCCTAGCTAGTGACAAAGCACGCGGGCCCGATGGCTTAACAAAAATTCTTCAAGGACTGTTGGGATATTATTGAGGATGTCAACATGCTCATGATCACTAACTTCTCAGACCTCCACGTGGAAAACTTCCATTGGCTAAACTCATCAAATGTTACACTCATCCCCAAGAAAGATTGCACCAAGGACATTCCAGATTTTAGTACTATTAGCCTTATCCATGTCATGGCCAAGCTCATTGTCAAAATCCTTGCTCTATGAAGTTGGCTCTGCACATGAACGATATTTTTTCCATTGTGCAAAATGATTTCATCAAGAGGATAAGTATCTACTATAACTTCATGTATGTGCGCGATGTGGCTAGAAGATGTCACCACATCAAGACACCTACACTCCTCATCCAGCTCCACATAAATAAGGCCATAGATTCCATTAGGTGGTATTATTTTATAGACATGTTGAGTCACCATGGCTTCCAAGGCCACTCCTGGGGACAGATCTCCACTCTCCCCTCCTAATCTTCTTCCCGAGTTTTGCTCAGTGCAATTGCTAAGGACCTGATCAAGCATGATAATGGGCTCTGTCAGGGGTCCCCCTTTCCCCTTTGCTTTTCAAGCTTGCCATTAACCCGCTACAGCATATCTTGAACAAGGCTACAACCTAAGGAAAGCTTCATCCTCTTAGTGGATGTCACACAGACATTCATCCTTCCTTTTACACCAACGATGTGACAGTTTTATGTGCCCCTATCAAGGAACAAGTCCAAGTCCTTGCCACCACGCTTGCCTATTTCATAGATACTGACATCCTTGTCACAAATTGTAGAAGGAGCATTGTTGAACCTATCTGGGGCGATAACATCGACCTTGATGACATCCTACATTCCTTCACAGCAGGCCACTCATCCCTTCCCATATGTTACCTTGGCCTACCCCTCAGGTTCAAAGAGTACAAAGGTTCCACTTACAACACTTAGAATGTAAAGACACCAATAAATTAGAACCTTGGAGAGGAAAACATGTTGCTATAGCAGGCATTGAAATGGTGCTCCCGGAGGTGTCGATATACCATCTTTCACCACTTAACCTCCCAGTGGAGGTTCTTAGGAATACTTATAGAATGAGTTGCGCCTATCTTTGGGCACGGATAGATAAAGTGACCAGTGGTAAGTGCGAAATTAATTGGGAGCAATTTTGCAGGCTGAAGGAGTTTCATAGCCCAAGAGTTCTTAATCTTGGAAGTTCACAATCGCGCTTTACTCATGATGGTTATGGCTTGACAAGCATGACCCACATAGGGTGTGGTGCATTATGGGGATGTCATGCAACAATGATGATCATGATCCCTTCCCGGCGGGCACTAAGGTTATGACTAACGATGGAAATACATCAAAATTTTGGGGAGTCATCATGGCTAGAGGGGCTGAGGCCTAAAGACAATGCGCCCATTTTTTGGGGGATATCTTGCAAGAATGGTGGCAACATAACAAGGCTTTGAGCGATAGTTTTTTGGTTCTACGGATTGACAATCAAGGAGGCCTAACACTAGGGCACATCAACAATTCATCATTTTGTGGGATAAACTTTCCAATATCATCATGTAACCAGATGTCCAAGATACAATCATGTGGAAGCTGACTAACGATAGGAACTATACCACCTCCTCAGCCTACAAGGCTCGATTGGCCGACCACATCTGATCCAACTTTCTATCCATGGCCTGAAAGGTTTGGGCATCTCCCAAATATGTAGGTTCTTTACTTGGCTAGTCACCCAAAATGGGATTTGGACGGCAAATAGGCTACAATGTTGAGAGTGGCCAAATTGCAACGGATGCCCTCTTTGCAACCAAGTGTAAGAATCAGCAGCTCACCTCCTCTTCAAGTTTTGATTCTATCTTTGAGTCTGGAACGATGTGATTTCTTGGCTTGGTCTTCATGTTAGTGCGGATCTTTGGCAACATTTTGAGACCATGAAAACTTGGTGGGAAGGAGTCCACAACAATTCGAAGCCGAGGAAAGCTCTATTTTCTTTACTCCTTTTTGTTAGATGCGAGATTTGGAAGGAAAGGAACCTGCATGTCTTTCAAAACAAAGCGACACCGGTGGTGATCATTATTCGCATCATACAAGATGATGCATCGCTTTGGGATATTGTGGGGGCTAAGAATTTGAGTAATGTACTTTCAAGAGAGTAATTTATTATCTTTGTCTCGTTTTGTGGTATCTTACAAACTACTCTTATTAATAAATAAAAATGGCAAATCTTCTGCCTTGTTCCAAAAAAGGGAGTCCAAAACTATAAATAAAAAATGACACTTGCATTTGCGATATAATTGATATTGCTAACTAAAATTTTTCTAGAAGTTTTCTATATCTTGCCCACCTCAAATTGCACAATATTGATCCCCAACATTGTAGCACATGCAAAATATGTGTAATTTTTAACAGGATTTGTCCAAAATAAATAATTTTTTAACAGGATCTCTCCAAAATAAAGAAGTCACATCATTTTTTATGGGTCCATGCGCTCCAAATAATTATTCCCATACTAAATTTTTTCCTTTCCATTTTCTATGAAGCTCATTCCACCATTTTAGTAATTTATATCAGCCATAGGTCAGTTTGTGCGAGTATATGACGCTTGGTTGTCTAGAAATTTTTGAACCAATATATTCCTAAGATACTTTAAGATTCCTTAGATACTTTGAGACGCGTGCTATGTTTTCTAATCTTCGCAAATTTTATCTTGTTTAAGACTATTGCATTAGTTTTTTATTGTTTCAAAGTCTAACATATTATTTCATTATGTACCAGTAAATCTGATCCTGAAAAAGGGCATATTTATTTATTACTACACAATGAAACATTATAATACACTATGAAACAAGAAGAAACTTAGAAACATTTTTTTATTCTGAAAAAACATAAATTTTGCCAACAACAAGAAAAGTTAATATAAATCTCAAAGCAATGGTGAATGGCGGTTGGCTTATAAATAGACAACGCTTCCAATGACATGGGTGTTGTCTTGCGTTCAAAAAAGTCAAGTTAGTAAATACTACTTTTCGTGTGCAGTGTTGTGTTCAATTGTAATTCAATGGAATGTTATGTCATAATTAATTAACTCACAAATATTTCCCTTGCAGAGGAAAAAATGGACCGAAGTGGAAGACATGAAGCTGATCAAGATGCATCAGACTTGGGGGAACTGCTGGTCGGTGATCGCCCGAGAACTCCCCGGACGGTCAGACAATGCCGTCAAGAACCACTGGAATGCCACCAAGCGCAGTCTGAACGCGAAACGCCATGTGAAGAAGAGGAACAGTGAGCAGCCACCTCCTGGCCAGCTCTCCCTTCTTATGGAGTACATCCGCAGCCTTGACCCGCATACCGAATCACCCACAGAGACACGTCCAGTGTCCCCACCATTGTATCATGACCAACAGCACGGTGGGAAAACGAGGATGGCCGATATAGACTCTGTCGTCGTCATTGCCCCTACCGCACAGGCGCACCCGAGTTACCCTAATCTGACCATGACTGGTATGTACTACCACCCAAACCCGGCCAACATGCAGTACTGGGCGCCAGACTTGAATGTCACCGATGGGACAAAAGAGGGGTACTCATACTACATCCCTCCCAATGCGCACCTGAACCACCACCAGTCGTATGGTTTGTCTCCGACACAGATGGTTAGCAAGCAAGACATCCAGCAGGCAGCCAATGCGAGCATGGACATGTATGCATTCACCGAACAACATACCCTCCCAGTGAACAACCTGAAGGCTGCTGCAGAGATGCACCACGAGTCCTTCATCAACAACCAACTGGGCAACATGTGTGGTGGAGCTGGTGGCTGGTCCTACTACTATGGCATGGATGCGGCTGGTTCAAGCGGCCCCACAGGAGGTAGTGGTAGTGGTAGTGACCCTGAAGGCATCGACATGGTGTAGATGGCTTCTGGAGAGTTGCCACATAGGACGAGGAGGTGGTCACCTTCAATCGGCTGGCTAGATTCAAGTGAGACGTACATGTCCCCAGAGGATTTCATGTCTAAGGAGAACAATGAGATTGTATATGTGTTGAGCTTGTGTACTTAGTTTGATTTCAGTATTTTGTAAAGGTACTTTATCTAGTCCATTTGGGGAAGTACATTAATTTGTTCGCGTTTCCATCCTTGGGAAATCATTTTAGTTAATTTCAGTAGAGAAGAGGTAGAAAAATGAGGCAAACGCAAAGGTGGGATGGCCAGCCATGACATCTCTAATGTACCCGAGACGTAAACGGTGCTGTTGGCCACGACATCTCCATAGATGACTAATAGAGGGTTGATAGGTTTAGATTGAGAGGAGTGTGGTCACCAATGATAGAATATATGGCAGTGTGGGTGCGAATTACAGGGAAGGCATGAGCGGTGACATATCATACAATAAAGGGTAGTGAGGCAACGTGTGATAGCGTTGTTAGTTAGGGAAGAGGTAGCGGTGCTGCCGACGATACAAATGGGTCAGTTGGAAGAGGAACCCACTAGGGGAGGAAGAAGGGTGGTCAGCAAATCAACTAAAATAAAAATACAGGCACGGTTAATTAGGCGGTCCTTACTTTGTTGTACTAGTTGAGACACACTTGAAGTTGAGATGACATAGTTGAATAAGTGCAGTTGAAAAAATATTGTTGTGTCCCAAACATTGGAGTTCATATTGTGTAGCTGGAATAGATGATGCAGTTTAAAAAGTGCAATTGAAAAACACGATGCAGTTGAAACATTGTTGTTGAACGGGCGATATATGTAGTTGAAACACATGAAAAATATAGTTGAAACACATGATGAGGCTTTTAAAATGCAGTTGAATCGACTACATAAAGTGTATGCCAGTTTCGTACCAACTAAACATTTATGAGTTAGCATTTTCCTTGTGCATATACTTATGGTGTGCTTGTTTCAGAAATTTGGAGAAGCCATGTCATTATTATTTTTCACTTTTTTGCAGAGAGCGGCATCTTGTCGACAATATCCTTTATCTCCTCCATGGTTACCCTTCCTCTTCATTTTTCTAGTTCCACTCGCTTAAGGGATCGATATGCATTGATGGACTTTCACGTTCTCTTCATCTTCTCCAAACATGAGTGGTCGATAAAGCCATGCATCATAACATATGCTCTCTCTCTCTTATGCAGGGAAATAATCCATTCCTATCATCTCTCTCCGCATCAGCTTTGTATTTGTGGCACAGCCCGTGCCTCCGATGTTTTTTTTACTAAAAGTGCATCAGTTGTCTTACGCTTACATAATCACTATACCACAGTTCACCATGAGGACGATGTAGCATCATAAATCTAGTGATAAACAATGTCAATGTTGGACTTGATGTATGGCAAGGGACAATGGTGATTGCACCATGCAAGGCTCTGCTCAGAATGGTATGTGCAAACATGGTCATGGTATAGCTCCACAATGGTCGAGAGGTGTCTTCAAATATACGTTCTCTTTCTATGTGTTTTGTAATTAAGCTATGGTATAAGGGGGTCCAACCCTATCCTAAATTGGCCAAAGTTCATTTATGGAATCATCCTTATCAAATCGTTTGACTAACCATGTGAGACAACAAAATATAGAAATTTCTATAGCTGGACCTAGGGTCATCCCTATCTCCTTGCTAATGTCTGAATGATGGATCTAGGCAAGACCCATGTTACCGGCCAGGGCCAAAGACAAGACGTGAAAACATCAAGAAATCAAACTCAAGTCCATGAGACCCTCGAGCCTGAAAATTTGAAGTCAAGCCAACCACCTGGACATGTGTCCCATTCCATGTAAAGAAATCCTGAGTTGACAGAAATTGATTCTAAGGACCAAAGGTTTCTAAAAGTCAAAAGGAAATCAAAGCCCAAACATGTAAGTGACGTAGATCCAAAATCCAAATTCAGGCCAGCCATATCACTAGTGCAGAGACGTCCTGTAAGTGCATCGAGTGCCACCCCTAGTTGGTTTTGGAGTATTGACGACAAACATGGTTGAGGGACTAATGTGTTTGTGAGAATTGCAGGATAATACAGGTAGATGTCCCTCAATGATTCGGTTTTCCTACCAAAGATGACCCCTAAAATGTATGAAGACATTGAAGACAATGGTGGTTCATGAAGACATTCACGTTGAAGATAATTACGTGTGAAGACATTCACTTGAAGACAATGGAGTGCGAAGACATAGTTTCTTTCGTAGTTTCATTTTCTTCTTTCTTGAGTCATAGGAACCACCGAACTGTTAAGTGGGGTCCAAGTGAACAAAGTCAAAAGACTGACGTGATGCTCAACCAAAATCCTATGTCTTCGAGTGAAGACAATGATAGTAAATCTTATCCAGAGTTGGATGAGTCACCTTTGCTTGTAGCCCAAGTCAAGCTGCCGCATGTGTTTGAAATCCGACCATTGGACACGTGTCAGTTCCTTAGTGACCCAGGGTCATTTTGGACATATCATGTCGGGTTTCCTCCTGGCTATAAGTAGTCCACCCCCTACACCATAACTTGGTGGCTGCTCAGAGTTAGTGCATGAATTTTGTCGTTTGAGAGCAACCCACCTCTGAAGCCTTTGAGAGAGAAAACCTTGCGAGGACAAAGCCCAAGACACCCACAACCAAAGAGTGTTAGGCATCACTGAAGTCTTTATGTTCATGTGATCTGAAGACTTATTAAACTTGAGGACTGTGTACCCTCCAGCCAGTTAGGCATCACATTTTGAGGATCCAAGAGTCATTGTGGATCGCTGGTGAACGGAGTCTGTCAAGGTTTGGAAGTCTACCTTGAAGACTTACCTAAGTGATTGGGCGAGGACTAAGTATCCTTATCTCAAGAGGAATAAGGTGAAGACGTGGTCTTCTGAGTTCAATCTCAGCCTCCCTAACTAGACGTACAGTTGTCACAACAACTGGAACTGTTCTACCAAATCCTTTTCTTCACAAAGTAACTGGTTCTATCCCCTACCTTATTTACATTTCAGTTTGTCTTCGTGAAATTGCTTGCTTGCCTGATCTGTTGGACTTCATAGTGTGAATTCTTTCTTATATTTGGCTTCATACTGTCTTCCCATTCCAATTTGTTCTACCTGGTTGCTATTAGTCTTTGTGCTTTTGTTATACTATTTACTTGACTATGGCTTTCTACCATAGCTTATCTTCTGATGCATATCGTATAGGTGTTGTTTAGTTATCTGTCTTAGAGGATCTTGAATCTTTCGAAGACTTTCATAAAAATCGCCTATTCACCCCCTCTAGTCGATTCAATTAGTATCCGAGCAAGGTGCTCCCTTGTTCTGTGTGATTTGGTTTAACCACGTGGACTTTGATCTATGTCGACTGCAGGGATAATCAAGGTCTCCGCTGCGTTCCCCATCTTTGATGGCACTTATTACCCCTATTGGAAGAATAAGACGTGTATGCATCTTGAAGCCATTGACAACGATCTCTGGTATGTTGTCAAGACTGGCATTCCCAAAGTCGGTAAAGGTGTCACCGGCTGATTGTCGTGGGAAACCACGGCCACCTATGGGACCAGAGGGCCCCGTGCTGGTTCGATAGGGGGGACGTCGCATTGCGCAAGGAGCATACCTGTGTGGGGCAGCACGACAGAGATCACACGGGCAATTTTACCCAGGTTCAGGCCGCCGTGAGGATTAAAACCCTACTCCTGCTTTGGTGGATTGATGGCGGAAGACTGGTGATGGAGCATAGTACACTTGCTCTGCAGGGGTGGCACTGACTACGCGCCTATGGGTGTGTGAGTTATCCAACCTTCTAACCCTTTCTATGGTTGCCATGGGCCTCCTTTTATAGATTAAGGGGTTACCACAATGGGAAAGTAGTCATTATGCACTGATAAGATAGAAAATAGTGCTATCATACCTCACTCTGTGGGTTGACAGGGTGCATTAAATGCACTACTTAACGTCACGTCATTGGGTGCCCGGCAAGCCTTGTCGGGCTATCTCGCCAGCTCCACGCCTGCTCGCTTGACACGTCGTAGGACGGGTGTCGCCTGTAGGTGTTTCCTGTAGAAAGAGGCTGCCATGTGGTGAAGGAAATATGCCCTAGAGGCAATAATAAAGTTGTTATTTATATTTCCTTATATCATGATAAATGTTTATTATTCATGCTAGAATTGTATTAACCGGAAACTTAGTACATGTGTGAATACATAGACAAATAGAGTGTCACTAGTATGCCTCTACTTGACTAGCTCGTTAATCAAAGATGGTTAAGAATCCTAGCCATGGACAAGGGTTGTCATTTGATGAACGGATAACATCATTAGAGATTGATGATGATTGACTTGACCCATCCGCTAGCTTAGCACTATGATCGTTTAGTTTGTTGCTATTGCTTTCTCCATAACTTATACGTGTTCCTATGACTATGAGATTATGCAACTCTTGAATACCAGAGGAACACTTAGTGTGCTATCAAACGTCACAACGTAACTGGGTGACTATAAAGTTGCTCTATAGGTGTCTCCGATGGTGTTTGTTGAGTTTACATAGATCAAGATTAGAATTTGTCACTCCGTGTATCGGAGAGGTATCTCTGGGCCCTCTCGGTAATGCACATCACTATAAGCCTTGCAAGAAATGTGACTAATGAGTTGGTTGCGGGATGATGCATTACGAAACGAGTAAAGAGACTTCCTGGTAACGAGATTGAACTAGGTATTGAGATACCGATGATCGAATTTTGGGCAAGTAACATACCGATGATAAAGGGAACAACGTATGTTGTTATATGTGGTTTGACCGATAAAGATCTTCGTAGAATATGTAGGAACCGATATGAGCATCTAGGCTCCGCTATTGGTTATTGACCGGAAGTGAGTCTCGGTCATGTCTACATAGTTCTCGAACCCGTAGGGTCCGCACGCTTAGCGTTCGATGACGATCGTATTATGAGTTTATGTGTTTTGATGTACCGAAGGTAGTTCGGAATGCCGGATGTGATCACAGACATGACGAGGAGTCTCAAAATGGTCGAGACATAAAGATCGATATATTGGAAGGCTATGTTTGGACATCGGAATGGTTCCGGATGAGTTCGGGCATTTACGTGAGTACCGGGGGGTTACCGGAACCCCCCAGGGAGTCAATGGGCCTTAGTGGGAGAGAGGAGGAGGCATCTAGGTGGAGGGCGCGCCTCCCTTTCCTTCCCCCTCTCTCCCTCTTCCTTCTCCTACTCCAACTAGGGAAGGGGGGAAACCTACTCCTACTGGGAGTAGGACTCCCCCTTGGGCACGCCATAGAGAGGGCCGACCCTCCCCTCCTCCCCTCCTTTATATACAGGGGAGGGGGAACCCCATAGACACACAAGTTGATTGTTTAGCCGTGTGCGGTGCCCCCTCCACAGAATTCCACCTCGGTCATATCGTTGTAGTGCTTAGGCGAAGCCCTGCGTCGGTAACTTCGTCATCACCGTCATCACGCCGTCGCATTGACGAAACTCTCCCTCGGCCTCAGCCGGATCAAGAGTACGAGGGACGTCACCGAGCTGAAAGTGTGCAGATCACGGAGGTGCCATGCATTCGGTACTTGATCGGTTGGATCACGAAGACGTTCGACTACATCAATCAAGTTTCATAACGCTTCCGCTTTCGGTCTACGAGGGTACGTAGACATACTCTTCCCCTCTCGTTGCTATGCATCTCGTAGATAGATCTTGCATGATCGTAGGAATTTTTTTGAAATACTGCGTTTCCCAACAGTGGCATACGAGCCAGGTCTATGCGTAGATGTTATATGCACGAGTAGATCACAAAGGAGTTGTGGGCGTGGGTATATACATATTGCTTGCCGTCACTAGTTGATTCTTGATTCAGCGGTATTGTTGGATGAAGCGGATTAGACCGACATTACGCGTATGCTTACGCAAGACTGGTTCTACCGACGTGCTTTGCACACAGGTGGCTAGTGGGTGTTTTTTTCTCCAACTTTAGTTGAATCAGTTTCAATGAACATGGTTCTTTCTGAAGATCAAAAAGCAATAGCTATACTATGTTCTGGTTTTGATGCGTATGTAAGAACAGTTCTTGCTAGAAGCCCGTAGCAGCCATGTAAAACTTGCAAGAACAAAGTAGAGGACGTCTAACTTGTTTTTGCAGGGCATGTAGTGATGTGATATGGTCAAGACGTGATTATATAAATTGTTGTATGAGATGATCATGTTTTCTAACACAGTTATCGGCAACTCGCAGGAGCCATATGGTTGTCACTTTATTGTATGAAATTCAATCGCCATGTAATTGCTTTACTTTATCACTAAGCGCTAGCGATAGTCGTAGAAGCAATAGTTGGCGAGACGACAACGATGCTTCGATGGAGATCAAGGTGTCAAGCCGGTGACGATGGTGATCATGACAGTGCTTTGGAGATGGAGATCAAAGGCACAAGATGATGATGACCATATCATATCACTTATATTTGATTGCATGTGATGTTTATCCTTTATGCATATTATTTTGCTTAGTTTAGCGGTAGCATTATAAGATGATCTCTCACTAAATTTCAAGGTATAAGTGTTCTCCCTGAGTATGCACCTGTGACGCCCGGATAATTAAGCTACAGTGCTAATGATGCCAGGTCATCTTTCTGACTGTTGCTAATCCTCATTTGATCTGAAGCATAGTTCAAATTCAATTCAATTAAAGTCCAAAATTCAAGTTTGTTAAACATGCAAAATAAAATGTTCAAAGTGTGGCAAATATTCCATAACTATTTATGGCGGTGACCCAACACTTTTGTAACGTATTTACATGCCTTTTGTGAATATGAAGTGGCTAAGAACAACTATATCAATGCTTTTTAATTTTTTAAAAACTCTAAACTAATTTATTATACTTCCAAAATAATTGTGGTAGTGGCATAATTAATAATATAAATTTAGAGGATAGTGCTATATTTTACAAAAGCTAAAACTAAGTTAAAGCAATAAAAGAAAACAGAAAACAAAACATAAAACATAAAACAAAAATATAAATAAAACCTAAAAGGCCTCCCCTGACCCCCCAGGCCTCGGCCCATCTCACCGAGCCGGGCAGACCCAACTTCCCCTCGGTCGCCTTCCACCTCGCTACAGGGGAAGCCGACCGAGGCGCACCCACCGTCCTCGCCGAACCCACTCGTCGCCCCCGCGTCGCTACCGCGCCGAGGGGATAAGGCCGACTCCCCTTGGCTTGTCAGCTCCCCCACCAGATATTTTCCCCACTCCACTCACTCCACTCCCCCTAGATCTCGCCTCCTCTCACTCTCTCCCACGGCGGATCCCCTCCGTCCCGATGCCGCACCACCGCGGCCACCGAGCCCCTCCAACCTCGTCGGCGTGTCCCCGACCTCTGTCGTCCTACCCTACTTCCTCTACACCGACGGATTGGACCCGGGGCAGCTACAAAAACGATCCCGAGCTCTTCGTCCGCCTCTACCTCGCCGGTCGCCGTCGCCAACTCCATCGCCTCTGCAGCTCCTAAGCCACCGATAGGCCTCCGTGTGCCTCCGTAGTGAGCTCCCTTCTCCCCTTCTCTTTTCCATGTTGAATCAGCGCCGTAGACCCGCGTACATTCCGTGTCTTGCGCCATTGGAAGTCGTTCGTGCATGCCTCAACCACGCCCGTGCCGCGCCGAACACGCCCCACGTGCGTGCCTGCGCAACGATGCCCTCCCGGCGCGCTCACCGCGTCCCACGCCCGCAGCTCGCTCCCACCCACTAGCTGCCGCTGCTGCCTCCGCGTGCAACTCTGCTGTTGCGCACGCCCGCGTCGGCCGCCTCCCCCGTCCTCTGGCCGCACCGTCGCGGGCCGCCACTGCCGCTCGCCCCGCCTGCTGCGCGCGAGCCTCGCCTCTTTCTTCTGCCGCCCGTGTCTAGTCCGCACCCACGCGCGCGACCTCGCCTGGCCGCCGCGCCAGCTTAGTCCCGCTGGCCCTCGCGCCGCTCGGCGCCTTCCTCTGCCCCTGCCCTTGGTCACGGCCGCTCCCCCCACTGCTCTATCCAGCGGCTCCGGCGTTACCGGCGACCTCGCCCCCCGCCCCCCGCCCGGTGCCGCTCCGGCCGACGCCGCACCATGCCCGGTGACCTCGTCCCATGCCCGGGCGGGCTACGCCCCGCCCGCACCCGATAGCGCTCGCCCCTGCTGGCCTCTGTGCCACTGCACGTGGGGCCCGGCCCCAAAACAAAAAAAAGTTTAAAACATATATTAATAAAAATAATTAATTAATTAGTTAAATTCTTAATTAACTTAATTAATTAATCCTAATTAACCTAATGAACTATTTTAGTTAGTTAAATCTGTAGTTAGTTAGAGTAGTCAATGGCAGGTGGGCCCCACCCCCTGTTGACCAGTCAAATGTTGACTGGTCAACTGGGACCCCCTGGACCCGCATGTCACCCTCTGTTACACCTTTGTGTACACAGATCTGGGGGCACATAGCATTTTAGCTATTTAATTTCAAAATAATAATAATAAATCCAGAAATGTTTAAATCCTTGAAGAATCATAGAAAATAAACCATAACTCAGATGAAAATGTTTTCTACATGAAAGTTGCTCAGAACGACGACCATATGCGCCCTCCGTTCATCTGCCACACACCCCTAACATAGCGAACATTGAACTTTTCCCCTTCACTTCGTCTGTCCGAAAATGCCTAACTTTGGGAAAACTTTCCTGGATGTTATCCCCCTCTGCCAGTGGTGTGTAGCACCACATTAGAACATGTCTAGCTCTGCCTGTTGTCTTGTCATGCATCTGTTTGCTCTGTATTTACTATTTCTCCCCTATTCTCTCCGGTAGACCTCGAGACTGCTGCTGATGCCCCTTTGATCGACTGCTTCGACGATGACCCCTCCTTCTCGCTTGAGCAACCAGGCAAGCCCTCCCTTTTGATCATCCTGATATCGCCCATTCCATTATCTCATGCTTGCATTAGATTTTGCTACTGTAATTGCTTGCTCCTATTCTGATGCATAACCTACTTTTGTACCTGCTGTTGTACGTTACTTGCTTATCCTAAACTGCTTAGTATAGGTTGGTTAGAGATCCATCAGTGACCCCCACCTTGTCTTTGTTGCCCCTGCTTCATCATCGATGACTCGATCAACGTGATCGACGACCAGAGCCTGACACCTCACATCAGATCACGCCCCTTTTGTTGCTCGATTCTGCAAAGCTACTATCGAGTGCCGAGGGTGAGACCTCACAACGCTGTAGTGTAGCTATTCGGTCGTGGTCAACGAGGGTGGTTCCTCCTTCACCATCCCGATACGGCTCTGTCATGCAACCCCTCAAGTGTGAACCTCGAGGGTGGTTCCTCTTACATTCACCTTGATGATTACATCGAGTGTAATTCACCGGGGGTGATTCCTCGGGTTTTCCCCTTGATGTTTGGACACACGGTTACCTTGACTTTACTTAAGACCATTGTTGAAGTCGGGTCAGCCCTGAGGGGAGTTTTCTACGTGGCACGACCAGGTAGTCTGGGCCTTTGTTGTAAGTCCATGAGACGGGGCGACGAGGTCACATTATCGCGAGTCTCTGCTCGTCTCCGTGAGCCCCCAATGCATTAACAGGTTTGGGTATTTGTTCTTAGTTGGCCTCTGGCCTTTATGCACTAGCCACCACGCGAGAATAGTTATGGGCCTCGACATCGTAGTATCAGCCGAAGCTTTATCAGACGTCCAGTTCAGCATGGCAGCACGGTCGGATCGTGTCGACCATCTGAGGTGGCGCTGGTATTCACTCTGCGTGCAACGACCCGGAGTGCAACGGGCGATGGGCCCAAGACCCCGGGGCACTTAGGATGTAGACCGGCGGGGACCTCTCTGCTGAGCCTAGGTAGGGCTGCGACGTGTTGATCTTCCGAGGCCGGGCATTGACCCGGAAAAGTGTGTCCGGCCAGAGTGATCGAGCGTGTTGGGTAACGCGGTGCACCCCTACAGGGAAGATATATATTGGAATACCATGTCCATGGTAATGGGCGTTCAGACTTGTATCCTGATCTTATACAACTAGAACTGGTTACTTGAGACATGTGATGGATATGTGGCTCCAGGATTGCTTTCTCGTAGGGAGTCAAGGAAGGATCTCTGGGCGTTAATGTTACAACATGCTTGTTAATTAAACTGCTATTCTTTACTCCTCTACATGCTGCAAGATGCTTGGAGATGCTAGTCTTTGATAGGCTAGGCCTTCCCCTCTATTCTGGCATTCTGTAGTTCAGTCCACCGATACAACCCTTCCATTTGATACCAATGCATACTTAGTATAGATCTGATGCTTGCGAGTACTTTGGATGAGTACTCACGGTTTCTTTGCTACCCCCTTTGCCCCCCTTCTTTCTTCTTTCCGGTTGTTGCAACCAGATGGTGGATCCCTGGAGCCAGATGCCACCGCCGACGGATAATACTACATGGACGCCGCCTAAGACCAGGAGTAGTTAGGAGGTCCCAGGCAGGAGGCCTTGCCTCTTCGATCGTGTTGCTTTTGTGCTAGCCTTCTTAAGGTATCCTTGTTTAACTTATGTTTGTACTCAGATTTTATTGCTTCCGCTGACTCTTGGGTATCAAGCTTGTATTCGAGCCCTCGAGGCCCCTGACTTGTAATATGAAGCTTGTATTGTTTTGATTTGTGTCTAAAGTTGTGTTGTGATATCTTCCCGCGAGTCCCTGATCTTGATCGTACACATTTGGATGTCTGATTAGTGTACGATTGAATCGGGGGTGTCACAAGTAGGTATCAGAGCCGACTGCCTGTAGGAATCCCCCTTTACAACTCCTTGGTCGAAGTTGAGTCTAGTCTTTGAAAACTTTGTTACTAACATGGCTGTGTGGCTTACCAGCCCACGTCGCCATTGGGTGGTATTAGGATCTTTTACTCCTCTCTATACTCTGGGATTCTGATCTCTCTTCTATTCGGGTTAAATGATTTTGTTAACTCTAACTCTAGGTTCTCGTAAATACGTTCTCCCGGGGAGCCCCTCACTCCAGATGATTGCTTGGTGCACCAGAAGACTCTGAAAATACTCTGATGTTTTCCCGAGACCATTGTACCCTTCGTCGTTGCAATCCCTACCACCGATAATCCTTATGGGTAACTACCTACATTGTCGTTCATACCTTCATCCCCAGTTGATCTAGTTATTACAAGATACTTTGAAATACTATCCGATCTTTCAATAATCCTCTCCAACTATTGCTCTGCTAATACTTATCTGCTTGCGTTATGGTTACTTCCATATGTCTAGCAATACTTATTATCATCCTTTGTCATGGCAATTTCGGGCATTTGATTCGATTTGTTTGTGAATACTCGCGATCATCTGTCCTGTTTTATTGGTCCCTATGATAATCTGTGCCAAATTTTGACTATAAATTGAACTAACCAAATGTCCATGCATGTCACAAAATATTACATCATTGAAAACTATGTTCAAATACGAATCCAAGGATATAATTTTTGTTAACATGCACTAACATTTTGTCAGTTAAATCTTTGGTCAAAATTTAGCACAAATTACAAAGGGGCCCAATTAAGATTGTAATCTCACATTTTGTTTTGATGATACTCCCACATAGAAAATATAAATAATAATGCATGTTGGTGCAACCCACGTTTCCGATAATTTTACCCGTGGCCTTGTTCACAATTTTTACAAGGCGATGGTTGTTCACTTAATGGAGGGTCTAGTACGAGACTTGAACGATACAAAGTCTGACCTGGCACACCGTAACACCACTTCGAATAAGCAGTTAGCTATCTCAAAAAACTATCAACAACTCAAAAAAATGACGACCTAACACGTACACAATTTTAAATGATTGTTTTGATGGAGTGAAAAACCAAAACTGCCCCACTATATAGGACAACACTATTCTAATAATGAGATTAGAATAGTTATTTGGGTTGAAAAACCAAAACTGCCCCACTATATAGGACAACACTATTCTAATAATGAGATTAGAATAGTTATTTGGGTCACAACGCCCTTATAAGTAGGCGACAGGAACTCGCCAACTGCTCCACCAGTCTCGTGTAAAAAAATCCACCTACTGCGTACCTCCCCACAACTGGCCGTCAGGACCTTCTCCCAATCCACCGCCGCAGACCCTGCCCCCTCCCAGCGCGTCGCCATCCGCGGGCCCTTCCGACGCGCCGCCGCCCGCGCCTCCTTGCGGCGAGTCGCCGCTCCCGCCTCCCCCGGTGCGAGGCGGCCCCATCTTCTTCTGGCGAGCCGCCACCCCCGCCTCCTCTGTCGCGAGGCCGCCCCCGCCTCCTTCTGGTGAGCTGCCGCCACCGCCTCCTTCCGGCGCGCCGCTGCCCCCGTCCTTCCTGCGTGAGGCCACTCCTGCCTTCCCCCATCCCAGTTGTTGTCTGGCATCCCGTAGCCGATGCACGGGGCTCTGCTGTTAAAACCACCGCCGATGGGCTCATCGCCCACATCGTGCCGCCACCTCCGAGATCCTACCACCCATGCATGCGAGCGCCCCTCCTCTTGGAGGGCAGCGAATGAACTCGTTCACCATCCCTCTTCTCCAGCTTCGTGCTCCTCCGTTGACCCAATCCAGAAGCTGGCCTCGATGTGTGCCTCTGCCATGTAGGTGTTCGTCATAATGTCTAGGAGGTTTCCTATAGAAAAAACAATGGATGTTACCTCCTTATCTATGCCCTCTTTACTGAAGTCTAGTCGACAGTATGAAGACACCCTTCTGATTCTTATAGCAGGTCAAACGAAGCGTTCATGGCAGGTCAAACAAAATGATGCTAGTAGGCCGAACAAACTGCATGTGTACATGAAATACAAATCTTATCGTGCTACTGGCTAGAATACACAATATAAAGAGATCTATTGCTCCTATCCAAAAATAATTTTCTCATTGGAAAGAAGTGTAAGTTTGATTTCCACATGTTCCTGGTTGAAAAAAGTGTGTGTTTTTTTGTAAGAAAAAGAACGGAGAATGAATAAAGATAGTTGAGGAGAAGTTCATAGTGTGATGTAAGGAGTTTCCAGTGTTCACTTTGGGAGAGGGTACATCCATGAGAAATTTCTAGTGTGTTTGCTGCTATGGCTATTGCCTCTACTTCACTACAAGTTCTAACCCAGTAAAAAGATGCATTTTCTAAAGGGATGAGCTCAACGTGCATGTTCTCGAATTCTTGAAGTTTTTATGGCATCATCCTGAAGGAAATATGCCCTAGAGGCAATAATAAAGTTGTTATTTATATTTCCTTATATCATGATAAATTTTTATTATTCATGCTATAATTGTATTAACCGGAAACTTAGTATATGTGTGAATACATAGACAAACAGAGTGTCACTAGTATGCCTCTACTTGACTAGCTCGTTGATCAAAGATGGTTAAGTTTCCTAGCCATGGACAAAGAGTTGTCATTTGATAAACAGGATCACATCATTAGAGAATGATGTGATTGACTTGACCCATCCGTTAGTTTAGCGCTATGATCATTTAGTTTATTGCTATTGCTTTCTCCATAACTTATACATGTTCCTATGACTATGTGATTATGCAACTCTTGAATACGG
This sequence comes from Triticum urartu, assembly GCF_003073215.2. Classification (NCBI taxonomy): domain Eukaryota; kingdom Viridiplantae; phylum Streptophyta; class Magnoliopsida; order Poales; family Poaceae; genus Triticum; species Triticum urartu. Next base: position 91,469,352 of record NC_053022.1, on the reverse strand, counting down.
GAGGAACACTTAGTGCGCTATCAAACGTCACAACATAACTGGTGGACTATAAATATGCTCTACAGGTGTCTCCAATGGTGTTTGTTGAGATGGCATGGACTGAGATTAGGATTTGTCACTCCGTGTATCGGAGAGGTATCTCTGGGCCCTCTCGGTAATGCACATCACTATAAGCCTTGCAAGAAATGTGACTGATGAGTTAGTTACGGGATGTAGCATTACGGAACGAGTAAAGAGACTTGCCGGTAACGAGACTAACTAGGTATGATGATACCGACGATCGAATCTCGGGCAAGTAATATACCGATGACAAATGGAACAACGTATGTTGTTATGCGGTTTGACCGATAAAGATCTTCGTAGAATATGTAGGAACCACTATGAGCATCCAGGTTCCGCTATTGGTTATTGACCGGAGACGAGTCTCGGTCATGTCTAGATAGTTCTCGAACCCATAGGGTCCACACGCTTAACGTTCGGATGATAGTGTCATTGACTGAGTTCTTCAATCACTGCCACCAAGCTACAACAGCTTCGTGATGAACTATAATATGCAAGGGATGGATAAGACAATTCCTGAGCTCTTCGCAATGCTAAAGGCTGTGGAGGTAGAAATCAAGAAGGAGCATCAAGTGTTGATGGTCAACAAGACCACCAGTTGAAGAAAAAGGGTAAAGGGAAGAAGGGGAACTTCAAGAAGAATAGGAAGCAAGTTGCTGCTCAAGTGAAGAAGCCCAAGTTTGGACCTAAGCCTGAGACTGAGTGCTTCTACTACAAAGGGACTGGTCACTGGAAGCGGAACTACCCCAAGTCTTTGGCGGAGAAGAAGGATGGCAAAGTGAATGGTATATTTGATATACATGTTATTGATGTGTACCTTACTAATGCTCACAGTAGCGCCTGGGTATTTGATACTGGTTGTGTTGCTAATATTTGCAACTCAAAACAGGGGCTACAGATTAAGCGAAGATTGGCTAAGGACGAGGTGATGATGCGTGTGGGAAATGGTTCCAAAGTCGATGTGATCGCCGTCGGCACGCTACCTCAACATCTACCTTCGGGATTAGTTTTAGACCTAAATAATTGTTATTTGGTGCCAGCGTTGAGCATGAACATTATATCTAGATATTGTTTAATGCGAGACGGTTATTCTTTTAAATCAGACAATAATGGTTGTTCTATTTATATGAATAATATCTTTTATGGTCATGCACCCTTGATGAGTGGTCTATTTTTACTAAATCTTGATAGTAGTGATACACATATTCATAGTATTGAAGCCAAAAGATATAGGTTTAATAATTATAGTGCAACTTATTTGTGGCACTGCCATTTAGGTCATATTGGTGTAAAGAGCATGAAGAAACTCCATGCTGATGGACTTTTGGAATCACTTGATGCTTGCGAACCATGCCTCATGGGCAAGATGACTAAGACTCCGTTCTCCGGAACAATGGAGCGAGCAACAGAATTGTTGGAAATAATACATACTGATGTATGCGGTCTGATGAGTGTTGATGCTCGCGGCGGGTATCTTTATTTTCTTACCTTGACAGATGATTTGAGCAGATATGGGTATATCTACTTGATGAAACATAAGTCTGAAATATTTGAAAAGTTCAAACAATTTCAGAGTGAAGTGGAAAATCATCGTAACAAGAAAATTAAGTTTCTACGATCTGATCGTGGAGGTGAATATTCGATTTATGAGTTTGGTCTTCATTTGAAACAATGCAAAATAGTTTCGCAACTCATGCCACCTGGAACACCACAACGTAATGGTGTGTCCGAACATCGTAACCGCACTTTATTAGATATGGTGTGATCTATGATGTCTCTCACTGATTTACTGCTATCGTTTTGGGGTTATGCTTTAGAGACAGCTGCATTCATGTTAAATAGGGCACCATCAAAATCCGTTGAGATGACACCTTATGAACTGTGGTTTGGCAAGAAACCCAAGTTGTTGTTTCTTAAAGTTCGGGGCTGCGATTCTTATGTGAAAAAGCTTCAACTTGATAAGCTCGAACCCAAATCGGAGAAATGTGTCTTCATAGGATACCCAAAGGAGACTGTTGGGTACACCTTCTATCACAGATCCGAAGGCAAGATATTCATTGCTAAGAATGGATCCTTTTTAGAGAAGGAGTTTCTCTCAAAAGAAGTGAGTGGGATGAAAGTAGAACTTGATGAGGTAATTGTACTTGCTCCCTTATTGGAAAATAATTCATCACTAAAATCAGTTCCAGTGATTCCTACACCAGTAAGTGAGGAAGCTAATGATGATGATCATGAAACTTCTGATCAAGTTACTAACGAACCTTGTAGGTTAACCAGAGTAAGATCCGCACCAGAGTGGTACGGTAATCCTGTTCTGGAGGTCATGTTACTTGACCATGACGAACCTACGAACTATGAGGAAGCGATGATAAGCCAAGATTCCGCAGAATGGCTAGAGGCCATGAAATCTGAGACGGGATCCATGTATGAGAACAAAGTGTGGACTTTGGTTGACTTGCCCGATGATCGGCAGGCCATAGAGAATAAATGGATCTTCAAGAAGAAGACTGGTGCTGATGGTAATATTACTGTCTACAAAGCTCGACTTGTTGCAAAAGGTTTTTGACAAGTTCAAGGAGTTGACTAAGATGAGACTTTCTCACCCGTAGCGATGCTTAAGTCCGTCCAAATCATGTTAGCAATTGCCGCATTTTATGATTATGAAATTTGGCAAATGGATGTCAAAATTGCGTTCCTTAATGGATATCTTAAAGAAGAGTTGTATATGATTCAACCGGATGGCTTTGTCGATCCAAAAGGTGCTAACAAAGTGTGCAAGCTCCAGCGATCCATTTATGGACTGGTGCAAGCCTCTCGGAGTTGGAATATACGCTTTGATAGTGTGATCAAAGCATATGGTTTTATACAGACTTTTGGAGAAGCCTGTATTTACAAGAGAGTGAGTGGGAGCTCGGTAGCATTTCTGATATTATATGTAGATGACATATTGTTGATCGGAAATGATACTGAATTTCTGAATAGCATAAAAGGATACTTGAATAAGAAATTTTCAATGAAAGACCTCGGTGAAGCTACTTATATATTAGGCATCAAGATCTATAGAGATAGATCAAGACGCTTAATTGGACTTTCACAAAGCACATACCTTGATAAAGTTTTGAAGAAGTTCAAAATGGATCAGGCAAAGAAAGGGTTCTTGCCTTTGTTACAAGGTGTGAAGTTGAGTCAGACTCAATGCCTGACCATTACAGAAGATAGAGAGAAAATGAAAGTCATTCCTATGCTTCAGCCATAGGTTCTATCATGTATGCAATGATGTGTACTAGACCTGATGTGTGCCTTGCTATCAGTTTAGCAGGGAGGTACCAAAGTAATCTAGGGGTGGGTCAATGGACAACAGGCAAGAACATCCTGAAATACCTGAAAAGGAATAAGGATATGTTTCTCGTTTATGGAGGAGACAAAGAGCTCATCATAAACAGTTACGTCGATGCAAGCTTTGACACTGATCCAGATGACTCTAAGTCACAAACCGAATACGTATTTTTATTAAATGGTGGAGCTGTCAGTTGGTGCAGTTCCAAGCAGAACGTCATGGAGGGATCTACATGCGAAGCGGAGTACACAGCTGCTTCGGAAGCAACAAATGAAGGAGTCTGGATGAAGGTGTTCATATCCGATCTAGGTGTAATACCTAGTGCATCGGGTCCAATGAAAATCTTTTGTAACAATACTGGTGCAATTGCCTTGGCAAAGGAATCCAGATTTCACAAGAGAACCAAGCACATCATGAGACGCTTCAATTCCATCTGCGATCAAGTCAAGGAGGGAGACATAGAGATTTGCAAGATACATACGGATCTGAATGTTGCAGATCCGTTGACTAAGCCTCTCTCACGAGCAAAACATGATCAACACCAAGACTCCATGGGTGTTAGAATCATTACAATGTAATCTAGATTACTGACTCTAGTGCAAGTGGGAGACTGAAGGAAATATGCCCTAGAGGCAATAATAAAGTTGTTATTTATATTTCCTTATATTATGATAAATGTTTATTATTCATGCTAGAATTGTATTAACCGGAAACTTAGTACATGTGTGAATACATAGACAAATAGAGTGTCACTAGTATGCCTCTACTTGACTAGCTCATTGATCAAAGATGGTTAAGTTTACTAGCCATGGACAAAGAGTTGTCATTTGATAAACATGATCACATCATTATAGAATGACGTGATTGACTTGACCCATCCGTTAGCTTAGCACTATGGTCGTTTAGTTTATTGTTGTTGCTTTCTCCATAACTTATACATGTTCCTATGACTATGAGATTATGCAACTCCCGAATACCAGAGGAACAATTAGTGTGCTATCAAACATCACAACGTAACTGGGTGACTATAAAGATGCTCTACGGGTGTCTCCGATGGTGTTTGTTGAGTTGGCATAGATCGAGATTAGGATTTGTCACTCCGTGTATCGGAGAGGTATCTCTGGGCCCTCTCGGTAATGCACATCACTATATGCCCTGCAAGCAATGTGACTAATGAGTTAGTTATGGGATGTAGCATTACGGAACGAGTAAAGAGACTTGTCGGTAATGAGATTGAACTAGGTATGATGATACCGACGATCGAATCTTGGGCAAGTAACATACCAATGACAAAGGGAACTGCGTATGTTGTTATGCGGTTTGACCGATAAAGATCTTCATAGAATATGTAGGAACCAATATGAGCAGCCAGGTTCCACTATTGGTTATTGACCGGAGATGAGTCTTGCTCATGTCTACATATTTCTCGAACCCGTAGGGTCCGCACGCTTAACATTCGGTGACGATCGGTATTATGAGTTTATGTGTTTTGATGTACCGAAGGTTGTTTGGAGTCCCGGATATGATCACGGACATGACGAGGAGTCTCTAAATGGTCGAGACATAAAGATCGATATATTGTACGACTATGTTTGGACATCGGAATGGTTCCGGGTGAGTTCGGGCATATACCGGAGTACCGGGAGGGTACCGGAACCCCCCGGGAAGTATATGGGCCTTATTGGGCCATAATGGGAGAGAGGAGAAGGGAGCCTAGGAGGGGGCGCACCCACCAAGCCCAATCCGACTTGGGTGGGGCGCCAGCCCCCCTTCCTTCCTCTCCTAATCAAACTAGGGAAGGGGGAGAATCCTACTCCCGATGGGAGTAGGACTCCTCCAGGGCGCGCCATAGAGGGCCGGCCCTCCCCCTCCTCCACTCCTTTATATACGAGGGAGGGAGCACCCCATAGACACACAAGTTGACAATTGTCTTAGCCGTGTGCGGTGCCCCCTCCACCATAATCCACCTTGGTCATATCGTTGCAGTGGTTAGGCGAAGCCCTGTTCCGGTAGCTTCATCATCACCGTCATCACACCGTCGTGCTGACGAAACTATCCCTCAACACTCAGTTGGATCTAGAGTTCGCGGGACGTCACCGAGATGAACGTGTGCAGATCGCGGAGGTGCCGTACCTTCGGTGCTAGGATCGGTCGGATCATGAAGACGTTCTACTACATGAACCACGTTGTCATAACGTTTCCCCTTTCGGTCTACGAGGGTACGTGGACAACACTCTTCCCCTCTCGTTGCTATGCATCACCTTGATAGATCTTGCATGTGCATAGGAATTTTTTTGAAATTACTGCGTTCCCCAGCACACCCCTCGTGGAGTACAAACACAGGCAACTCATGCATAAAACAAATATAAAAAAATTAAAATCAAGAAGTCCATTATAAAAGAATAAAATAAAAATAAGTTGAAATTAAAATAACGAAGCAGTTTAAAATTTATGTTGAATGGATTTTTTGTGTTTCTAAAAAACATAGAGGTTCTAATTTAAGAAAACCTAGAGGGAATTCACGTTACAATTTTAAAAAGGTATAAGACAGAAAAAAAGACATGTGGCGATTTACGGAAAAAATAGTTGAGTTCATCAAAACCGAATTATCAAAGTTCAAAGTAAAAAGTCATAGAGGTTCAAATTTAAAATAAGGGAGAAGTCCCATGTTTATTACAAAATCAAGAAGGTCAGATTAAAAAGTATAGAGAAGTTCAAATTGTTTATAAAAATGGATTCTGCCCATTCCTAAAAAAACATGGAAGTTCAAATTTAAATAATAGAGCGGTCATATGCTTATTACAAAACTAAGAAGTTCAAATTTAAAAGATGGTGAAGTTCGATGTCTATAAAAATTCGGATTTTTCACATTATTAAAAAATAAAACCAAGAAGTTCAAAATTTTAAAACAAAGAGGTTCAAAGAACTCGATTTTCCTCGTTTCTAAAGAATAAAACTAAGAAATTCAAATTAAAATAACACAAAAGTTCAAAGTTGATAAAAACCTCATATTCTCGTTCTAAAGAATGACTAAGAAGTTCAAATTAAAATAAGGGAACAACAAAAAAAGTTTTAAAAATATTTTCCCCGTTTTTTAGAAATTTGGATTTTCCCCGATACGAAAGATTAAACCAAGAAGTTCAATTTTAAAAAACAAAGTAATTCAATGTACATTAAAAACTCATTTTTTCTTGTTACTCAAGAATAAAACCAAGAAGTTCAATTTTAAAACGTGGAGAAGTTTGACATTTAATTAAAAACTCGATTTTTTTTGGTTACTAAAGAATAAAACAAATAATTTCAATTCAAAATAATGAAGAATTTTGATGTTTCTAACAAAACTACAATTTTCATATTTCTAAAAATACATAAAATAAATTCAAATAAAAAAGTTAGAGCGGTTCGATATAGAAGTTAGATGATTATAGAAAACTCAGATTTTCCTCGTTATTAAATTATGGAAATAAGAAGTTCAAAAATAAAAAAGAAGAAGTTCAACTTTTAAAATTAGAACGCTTCAAAATTTCATAAAAAGGATTAAAAAATAAAACCAGGAAGTCCATTTTAAAAAGATGGAGAGGTTCGATGATTATAGAAAACTCATATTTTCCTCGTTATTAAAGAATGGAAAAAAGAAGTTCAAAAAATAAAATAACAAGAAGTTCAACTTTTAAAAATAGAGCGCTTCAAAATTCATAAAAAAAGGATTAAGAAAATTAGATTAAAAATTCACAAAAAAAACTCAGATGTTTCCAAGTAACCGAGAGAAGTTCAGATTGATAACTGTGAGAAGTACACGTACTACACGATGTGCATTTTGTATTAAAAAAATAAAAAAGCATAGGCTAAAAGTTTTGTTGTTATAAGTTCAAGTCCTCCGTCGGAGAAAGTTAAAAAAATTATTGTGAGAGATGTTTGTACAAAAGAAATATCATTTGTGTAACACTGACGAATGCATAAGAAAATTACAAACGAAAACACGTCACAGAAGTTCAACGTGAAAACAGTAGGAAGTTCAACTACTACAGTGAATGAATTTCAGATGAAAAACTTTTAAAATTGTCACGAGTATGAAAAAAGATCAACGCAGGAAAGTTGCGTGTTTACAACAGCTTTCCACCAGTATATCACTTGCTCAATTCCGGTGAGTGTTTCGGTGAGTGGATGGAGAGCTACGGGCAAAAAAAGCACGTGAAAAACAGAGTGAAGTTCAAGTAGACATGCCGAGAAGTTCAAGTTCTTCACGCGGTGCATTTTCGAAGAATCTGTTTCGCGATAAAGGTAGAATGAATGATCCCTCCATTTTCAAAATTACTTGAAAACGGCTAGGAATCAAAGAAAACCATCAACATGAAAACGGCTCGCCGTTTTCATAACTTTTCAACGGTGTATTATTTGCCCCATTCCGATAAAGTTTGTAGAAATTACGGCTAAAATACGTTTTTAGCCATTTTGAAAATTGACTTAAAACACTAAGGAATTGGGAGAAACAATATATACCAAAAAGTTTCGCATTTCCTAAAGATTTCCAATGTCATATCATTTGCTGCATTCAGACATATGGTTAAAAAGTTAGCTCAAAAATACGAACTTGGTGGAACTTGTACCGTTTTCTAAATTACTTTTAAACCATTCAAAATTAGAAAAAAAAATTCAACATGAGAAAGTAGCACATTTTCATAATCTTTCCAACGCCATATCATTTACCTCAATTGGATTAGCCGTTTAGAAATGACATCGAAAATACGAACTTGGTTGTTTAGTTTGCAAAATTTTACGATTTTACAAATTACTCTTTAACCATAGGGAATTAGAGAAAACTTTCAACATGTGGAAGGTGCGGTTTTGCAGCAGCTTTATAACGCCATATTATTTGCCTCATTCCGATAAATGGTTTAGAAATGCGATCGAAAATACGATTCACATTTTTTGTATGAAGAAAAAACGGTTTTCAAAACTGCTCTTAAACCGCTCACATTTTGCCAAAAATATTTACTTGGGTTATGATACTCGTGTGCATAGCTTTTCAATGGTATATTGCAAGCCCCATTTTGGCAATGTTGGCGGAAGTTCAACCTAGCACTTGTGGAAGTTCGACATACTACTGCCGGGGCAGGTCAGGTTGTGATCATAATATTATTCTCATGCCTCAAGGTGCAGAATAAGTTATTATTCATCGCTCAAGGTGCGGAATAAGTTATTCTTCACCCGAGGTAATATTACAATCATCTCATAATTAAATTACATTTGGAATCTATAATACCTAAATAGCTCATCCCCACTAACATATTTCTCTTGACATGCGGCCTACCCACCTCATCTCAACATGCAGCTATGCCATCTCAGCACTCACGCCACATCAGTAGATTTTTGAATCGCGCACGCATGTTATAGTTCAAAAAAATACTACTACTCTTTTTGTTTGGTGCAAGCGAGGTGCGTCCGTTGATATTACAAGGAAGGTGAATTTTGGTGCTCGTGAGACCAGCCAGTAATGCCAAACAAGCACGCAGCCAATTTCATCCAAGCGCATGCATGTACGTTAAACCGATGCATGTAGTTAATGAATTGGGTCATGCCTTGGTCTTGGTACTTTTAGGCCATCCGTCTGTTCCCTTCCTAACATTAATTTCCGGGCATGTTATCATCTCCACTACAGTTTCCTTTCATTCCGTCTCCTCCCTATTTTTCCTTTCTCTTCATCTTCTCCATCCGGTGCCACTCGCACAAATAAATCAACCCCTTGGTCTTATGTTTGGATTCAGTTTGACTATATATAGCCAGCCATTGCAAAACAACTCACCTTCAGGAACAATGGTGGCGTTGATGACGAGGTGCTGCTGCCTCCTACCCGCCAAGCCTTCGCGAGTCGTCGATGTCAGAGGCCCTTGTAATCTTCTCAATTGAACCGAGCTCTGCACCCCGTTGCCGACGAATTAGGCCATGTAGGTTCCGCTGCCCCCAAGCCATGCACCCCATCGTCAATCAGCGCTCCCGGTCTGCCACCGTCAGCGTCCTCCTCCAACATCGGCTGCATCAAAGGTGGGGGCTCTCCTTCCTCTCCATCTCCTTATATCTGACTAATTTTTTTTGGTTAGCTTGAGATGGAAGCTCTATTCATGTCTTTCTCTCTCACGGTTTACCTACAATCCTCTAACTCAAGCACTGTCATCAAGCATGTGCCGAGATAGGATGGGTCGTGCTCATCTCTCCGATCTGGTTGGTTTTGATTGTAAACACTAGATGTGAAAAAAATAATTTCCGTTTATTATTATTCTTGAAGGAGAATGAATCAACAGATAAAACTTACCATGTACTACCTGCATATCTCTCTCACACACACATTAGTGTGAATCATATTGGTATTTTTATTGCTTTCTTTTGATTGATTTGTAGAATCAGAGCATCTGACACAATGTAGTCCATCTTGAGTATGTTCTTTCCTTGTAGTATTATTTCACAGTGACATGAGATCGATCTAATACACTAGCAGTACCATTGTGTGTCTGACATCGTCGTCGTTCTACTGCAGGTGTTCAAAACAGAAGGTTTCGTTTGATTGCTACTCGGCATCAACAGGCACATGCATTGCATCCAACAGAAGGAGGCAAGGAGCTCTAATTATTGTTCATCTGATGTTTTTTGTTTGTTTGTTTGGTGATAGACGCTGGAATGGTAACTGATGTTTAGTTTCAAGCATGTGCATGTATAATTACAATCAAACGATCTTCTATATAAGGCTAAGCACTTCGGATATTATGTGTTCAAACCTATAGCATCTCTTGACAAATGTAAGAATATTTCTTTTCTGTCATTACAGTGTCACTATATGATTGTTCTGGTTTGATGACACTCATTAGTCTAAAGGGTTCATCCTTGCTGAGAGGTTCAAGTATGGCCTGTGATGATCATCACTTGGTTTAATTGTTATATGCTGGCTGGCAGCCTATTAAAAAATGTGTCACAAAATCGAGTGTATACGTTTTCCTACTCATGAAACATGCCATTTTCTACACCTTTGGTTATTCTCCCAAAATGGATGATGGTGGACAATGCAACCTAATACCCATTTGGTGCATTACACCTGAAGGCTCACCGATTAAGATGAAAAATTCTTTTTTTACTGCGATGTACTTCTAATAGACAATCAAAGTATATTATATTGAATTATTGTAAGTAAAATCTGATCAAACTATATGTTCCTTCTATTATATGTTAACGATGTAGTTTAATAGACAATTTGTCTTGACTGCTTTGTTTAGAATCTGACCTGCTCATGTCATTCCATAAAGGTTAAAAACATATATTTAGTATTGAAAATTCCATAAAAGGTTCGCACATAATTATTTCTCACTATAAATTTTATTCCTATGCATGACTACAAATTCCCACAGCAACGCGCGGGGTATCATCTAGTTCAAATAGTTTATAAGACAAGAAAAAAAATAGGTTATAAGACAAGAAAAAATGCAGTTTATGTGTATTTTACACTATGTTTTTATGTTTGTAATTTTACATAATATAAAATATTTTGTACGATGATTATATATATTTTCTTAGGGCATCTTTTTACGTTGTAAATAAGACAAAACTTACGGAACATAAAATGACGATGCATTGATGGTAAAATAGAGGGGGTGAAGAATAACTATTGTTCACCCAGGATGACGAATAGTCAATTATATATATATATACATACATAAACACTATTCTGATCACGGGATCAGAATAATATTCTGATCACAACCTGACCAGCGCCGCTAGTAGTACGTTGAACTTCCCTGTGAACTAGGTTGAACTTCTGCCAACATTGCTGAAATGGGGCTTGTGATATACCGTTGGAAAGCTATGGACACCAATATCATGACCCAACTTAAATTTTTGGCAAAATATAAGCGGTTTAAGAGCAGTTTTGAAAACCATTTTTTCTTCGCACAAAAAACATGAATCGTATTTTTGATCGAATTTCTAAACCGTTTATTGGAATGAGGCATATAATATGGCGTTGGAAAGCTGCTGCAAAACCGCTCCTTCCACATGTTGAAGGTTTTCTCTAATTCCCTATGGTTAAAGAGTAATTTGAAAAAAAATAAAATTTCGTAAATTGAACAGCTGAGTTCGTTTTTTCGATGTCATTTCTAAACAGCTAATCCAATGGAGGCATATGATATGGCGTTGGAAAGCTTATGAAAATGCGCTACTTTTTCATTTTGAAAGTTTTTTTCTAATTTTGAATGGTTTAAGAGTAATTTAGAAAATGGTCCAAGTCCTACCGAGTTCGTATTTTCGAGCTAATTTTTTAACCGTGCGTCCGAATGCAGCAAATGATATGGCGTTGGAAAGCTTGAACAAATGCGAAACTTTTTGGTATGTATTGTCTCTCCCAATTCTTTACGGTTTTAAGTCAGTTTCGAAAATGGCGAAAAACGTATTTTCGCCTTAATTTCTACAAATTTTATCGGAATTGGGCAAATAATATACCGTTGAAAAGCTACGGAAAATGCGAAACTTTTTCATGTTGATGGTTTTTTCTGATTCTTAGCCGTTTTCACCTAATTTCGAAAACAGCGGGATCATACGTTCTACTTCTATCACGAAACAGATTCTTCGAAAATGCACCGCGTGAAGAACGTGAACTTCTGAGCATATCTACCTGAACTTCACTCTATTTTCGACGTGCTTTTTTTTGCTCGCAGATGTCCATCCACTACTCGTAGTTTTCCATCCACTCCCCGGAATTCAGCGGGTGATATACCGATGGAAAGCTGCTGTAAACACGCAACTTTGCAGTGTTGATCATTTTTTCATACTCGCGATGGTTTTAGAAGTTTTTCATCTGAAATTCATTCAGCGTAGTAGTTGAACTTCCTACTGTTTTCATGTTGAACTTCTGTGACGTATTTTCGGTTGTAATTTCCTCATACATTCGTCAATGTCACATAAATGATATTTCTTTTGTACAAACCTCTCTCACAATAAATTTTTCAACTTTCTCTGACCGAGTTACACGCCTGAACTTCCCTCTGTAGGAACCCGACCTTTGGGCTATCTTCTCAACCGTGTCTCCTCGCGCGATTTTTTTTGGTTACTCATGTTCTATGTGATGTAAGTATAATCTACAAACGGTTTTTAGCAACTAAATGCATGTTTTAAATAGGAATCTCGCTCATTGGCGGATTTGCTCTCGGGTCGTGATGAAACATGTCTGTGTTGCAATTTTACTGCCTGAGTTGTTCGACCTGAACTTCTCCCAGTGCTAGGTTGAACTTTCGCCAACTTTGCCCAAATGGGGCTTGCGATATACCGTTAGAAAGCTATGGACACCCCTATTATGACCCAAGTTAATTTTTTGGCAAAATATAAGCAGTTTAAGAGCAGTTTTGAAAACCATTTTTTCTTCATAGAAAAAACATGAATCGTATTTTCGATCGCATTGCTAAACCGTTTATCGGAATGAGGTAAACAATATGGCGTTGGAAAGCTGCTGCAAAACCGCTCCTTCCACATGTTGAAAGTTTTCTCTAATTCCCTACAGTTAAAGAGTAATTTGGGAAATCGTAAAATTTCACAAACCGAACAGCCGAGTTCGTATTTTCGATGTCATTTCTAAATGGCTAATTCAATTTAAGCAAATGATATGGCGTTGGAAATCTTATGAAAATGCGCTACTTTTTCATGTAGAAAGTTTTTTCTAATTTTGAACGGTTTAAGAGTAATTTAGAAAACGGTACAAGTTCCACCGAGTTCGTATTTTCAATCTATTTTTTAACCGTATGTCCAAATGCAGCAAATGATATGGCGTTGGAAAGCTTGAGGAAATGCAAAACTTTTTGGTATATATTGTTTCTCCCAATTCCTTATTGTTTTAATTCAATTTTGAAAATGGCTAAAAACGTATTTTCGTCGTAATTTCTACAAACTTCATTGGAATGGGGCAAATAATATACCGTTGAAAAGCTAAGGAAAATGCGAAACTTTTTCATGTTGATGGTTTTCTGTGATTCCTAGCCATTTTCAAGTAATTTCGAAAATGGCGAGATCTTTCGTCCTGCCTTTATAGCGAAACAGATTCTTCGAAAATACACCCTGTGAAGAACCTGAACTTCTCGGCATGTCTACTTGAACTTCACTCTGTTTTGCACGTGCTTTTTTTGCTCGTGGATCTCCATCCACTACTCATAGCTCTCCATCCACTCATCGAAATTGAGCAAGTGATATACCGATGTAAAGCTATTGTAAACACGCAACTTTCCCGTGTTGATCATTTTTTCATACTCGCGACGATTTTAAAAGTTTTTCATCTGATATTCATTCAGTGTGGTAGGTGAACTTCCTGTTGTTTTCACGTTGAACTTCCGTGGCATATTTTTCATTTGTAATTTTCTCATGCATTCGTCAAGTGTTACACAAATGGTATTTCTTTTGTATAAACCTCTCTCACAATATTTTTTTAACTTTCTCCAATGGGGGACTTGAACTTATATCAACAAACTTTTAGTCTTTGCTTTTTTATTTCTTGCCCGTAACTCTCAATCCACTTACCGGAATTGAGCAAATGATATATCGATGAGAAGCTGTTGAAAACACGGAACTTTCCCGCGTTGATCAGTTTTTCATAGTCGTGATGGTTCAAAAGAAATTTTATTAATGCAAAAAAACATGCTTTAAATAGTATACATGAAAAATTTAAATCATTCATTGAAATGTAGCACATAATATACCGTTGGAAAGCTTATGAATAGCAGCAAGTTTTTCATGTAGACAGGTGTTACAAATTTGTTGTCGTTTGAGAGCAGTTTTTAAAATGGTAAAACAACGTTGTTTTTTGCCTTTTTTTCAACATGTAAATGAACGACGGACGTCTCGCACATGAATTTTGAACTATGCTAGGAGGAGCATGTGAACTTATTGCAACAAGCATTTTAAGCCTTTTGTTTTCTATTCTTATATTCTTATCTGAAACGCATTCCGTATAGTGGTTGAACTTCCCGCTGTTTTCACCATGAACTTCTGTCACATATTTTTGTTCAACCTCTCTCACAAGAATTTTTTAACTTTCTTCGGTCGAGGACTTGAACTTCTAGCAACAAAATTTTTGTGTTTTCGAATATGAAAATACAAGGTGAACCTCTCTCGCAAGAATTTTTGAACATCCCCGGACAGAGCACTTGAACTTCTTTCAACAAACCTTTTAAGCTTTTATTTTTTTACTTATATTCTCACCTGAAATGCATTCCTTGCAGTACTTGAACTTCTCGTTGTTTTCACTATGAATTTCTGTCACATTTTTTTGTATGCGTCGAATTACATCCAATTGAAGGTCGGATGTCATTTTTATGATTTTGTACTACTCTATTTTTTATAATTGAAGTTCTTGTTTTTCATTCCTTAATAATGAGGAAAATGTGAATTTTGTATAACCATCGAACTGCTCCGTTTTTTAATTAAACTTCTAGGGTTTTTTTAAACAGATAAAATCCTTTTTTATATAAATTTGTGTTGAGATGCTTTGTTTTTTGACCTTCTTGGGGTTTGTAATAAACATTGGACTTCTTTTTATTTTAAATTTAGAAATCTAAGTTTTTCTAGAAACGGGGAAATCCATGTTTTTTTATAATTTTTGAAATGATGAAAATTTTAAATTAGAACTTATAGGTTATTTTAGAAATGAGGAAAATCAATTTTCCAAATACGGGAAAATCCATGAGATTTTTTTGTACAAACATATGTGTCTTTTTTTGTTTTCTCATTTTTGTTGAACTCTCCAATTTATTAAATATGAACTTCGAGAGGTAACATTATTCTAGGCAAGCCTTGTTTCGTTCTTCGTATAGAAATATCGTGGTGCTTTGTTTTTAAAGTTTGAACTTCTTCATTTCAATTAAAAAAATTAATGGTTAATTTTTAATTTGAACTTCTTCATTTTAATCTTCAGTAATAAAAAGAATCTGAATTTTTTATAACATTCGAACTTCTATGTTATTTTAATTTGAACTTCTTAGTTTTATATTAAATAAGCGTAAAAATTTTCTTTTTAATAAGTGTCAAACATGTTTTATAATTTGAACTTACTTTTCTTTTTATTAGAAACAAAAAGGATTTGAGTTTCATACTTTTATGTAATGAAAATATGTATTTAAATAAGGATCAAACATTTTTCAAAAAAATTGAACTTCATACTTTTAGTTTTCCTAGAAACGATAAGATTTTGAGTTTTCCGTATATATCAAATTACTTCATTTTTTATTTAAACTTCTCGATTTTATTCTTTAGTAACACAAAAAATCTGAGTTTTTTTATAAATATAGAACTTCTTTATTTTTGTAATTTGGGCTTCTTGGTTTATTTGTTTAGTAACGTAATAACACTAGTTTTGTAATAAATATTGAACTGGTCCATTTTTTAAATCTGAACTTCTATAGTTTTTTATTTAGAAATGGTGAAAATCCTTTTTCATAAATTTTGAACTACTCAATTTTTAAAATTTGAACTTCTTGTTTTTTTATTTTTAAACTTCATGTTTTCATTATTTAATACTATTGGACACACTCTATCCAAAACCGTATGCACTCGCTCACACACGTCTTTCTTGACAACACAATTTTTTTTGCATTAGCCTTGATTGGTGTAGAAGAATATGCGTAACAATAAATATCTCGACTATACTGTGCCATCTTTGGTGTAAGTTAGATTAATAGTAAAGTAATAAAACTTAATTTTACTACCCCTAGCAAAGTCAAACATGGGCCATGTGAGAAGCAGTGACCTTCTCCACCACAACTTCATTTGTCTTATCCGTATCCACTCAACACACATGACCAAAGACACAACTATTATGTCTTCCTATTCTGAACTTTTCACCCTTTTGTCTGAACTTTGAGCAGATCGCTTATGGATGAGTAGTAGATAGCTTTAGCGCTACTACTCAACAGACATCAACGAACACCACAACTATTCCGTGTCTCTATTTTTTCTAAACTTTTAGCCGAGAAATCTCTGAATTTTCAGCCATTTTCTCTCTTCACTACACTGCACTAGTACTTAGCAGTAGTAGTAAGGTTAAAACAGCTCCATCAGTTTAGCCACGAACCTTGTGCATGGTCGGGAGATGAGGCCGAGCACAAGAGCGGACGTTGTGTGGTTGGGATGAGCTTCAACTAGCCTTTTTAATGGCGTTGGATGCACCCAATTTAGCGACGAGCAAGGCAACACCCATTCATGCGAGGAAGAAGATGTCCGGGACTTCAGTAGTGACCCCGTTTCTACGAATCATCACGGAGACGTCAAACTTCGCCGGGCACAAGCTGGTGCCTGTGGAGGACTTTTGCTGGTAGGAATTGGCAGTGACCCATCTTGCAAGTCTGATGGTGGCTGAGGATGAATGGGTGGAAGAAACTTTTTCCAACTTGATTCCTTCCACTGTGAGATACATCGAACTGCTACAAATTTTCAGCCATCTCTGTTTTCTCTTCAAAACACACAATTGAACTGATGTGGCTGGGCGGGTTGAACTGAATTCAAGTGACTGAAAGTTGTGGCAGCGCGGGGATCTTCATGGGCATGCAGCACGATAGCAGTAGGAAGCGCACTGCACAAGCATGTACTGCCATCAGGTACTAGGCGGCAGGGCATTTGGCCGGCGTCTGGGGCAGGGGCTCCGGTGAAGGGTGGTGCAGGGGAAGGGCCACGCGGCGAGAGCTCGAGCTCCAGCACCGGATCCGCGCGTGCTCCAGCTGCATGACGCGCCGGCGATAAGAAGAGGCGGGGGGTAGGAGAGGCCGAGATCTAGCCTCGGCAGCACGAGGACGGCTGATCCGATGGGACCAGGGCCGGGGCGACCGACAGCGGCAGGCGCGTCGGGGGGGTGGGGCTGTGACGGAGCCATGGTGGCCACCGACAGGAGGCCCGTTGGGGTCGGGGTGGCCGGCTGCAGGAGGCCCGTCGAGGTCGTGGTGGCTGGCGGCGGGAGGCGCGGCGGGGTCAGGAGGCGGCGACGGGGCCGGGGTGGCCGGTTGTTGGAGGTGCACCGGCACCGGTACCTGGAGGCGCGCCGGAGCCAGGGGCCAGCGGCGGTTATGGCTGGGGAGTGACAGGTCGACAGATCTAGGGGTTGGGGATCGGGGGGAGGTGGTGCACGAGTGTGCCAGGGCGTGGCCTTTCTTTTTGTCCGCGGGTTCGTGAGTTCGGGAGGGAGCA
Organism: Triticum urartu; assembly: GCF_003073215.2. Lineage (NCBI taxonomy): Eukaryota > Viridiplantae > Streptophyta > Magnoliopsida > Poales > Poaceae > Triticum > Triticum urartu. The sequence continues at coordinate 91,451,759 of NC_053022.1, read as the reverse complement.
GTCGGGCCCTTATAGGGCTGGGATTAGAATAGTGTTGTCCTATATATATATACTATTCTGATCATAAGCACTATTCTGATCACAACCTGATCACGGGATCACATACATAAACACTATTCTGATCACGTGATCAGAATAATATTCTGATCACAACCTGACCTGCCTCGCTAGTAGTACGTTGAACTTCCCTGTGAACTAGGTTGAACTTCCGCCAACATTGCCCAAACGGGGCTTGCGATATACCGTTGGAAAGCTATGAACATCAGTATCATGACCCGAGTTAAATTTTTGGCAAAATATAAGCAGTTTAAGAGCAGTTTTGAAAACCGTTTTTTCTTCACACAAAAAACGTGAATTGTATTTTCGATCTCATTTCTAAACCGTTTATCGGAATGAGGCATATAATATGGCGTTGGAAAGCTGCTGCAAAACTGCTCCTTCCACATGTTGAAAGTTTTCTCTAATTCCCTATGGTTAAAGAGTAATTTGAAAAAACATATAATTTCATAAACCGAACAGCTGAGTTAGTTTTTTCGATGTCATTTCTAAGCAGCTAATCCAATGGAGGCATATGATATGGCGTTGGAAAGCTTATGAAAATGCGCTACTTTTTCATCTTGAAAGTTTTTTCTATTTTTGAATGGTTTAAGAGTAATTTAGAAAATAGTCCAAGTCCTACCGAGTTCGTATTTTCGAGCTAATTTTTTAACCGTGCGTCCGAATGCAGCAAATGATATGGCGTTGGAAAGCTTGAACAAATGCGAAACTTTTTGGTATGTATTATTTCTCCCAATTCTTTACGGTTTTAAGTCAGTTTCAAAAATGGCAAAAACATATTTTTGCCGTAATTTCTACAAACTTTATCGGAATTGGGCAAATAATATACCATTGAAAAGCAACGGAAAATGCGGAAATTTTGCATGTTGATGGTTTTCTCTGATTCCTAGCCGTTTTCAAGTAATTTCGAAAATGGCAGGATCATTCGTTCTGCCTCTATCGTGAAACAGATTCTTCGAAAATGCACCGCGTGAAGAACCTGAACTTCTCGGTGCGTGTTCCTGAACTTCACTCTATTTTCACGTGATTTTTTTGCTAGTAGATCTTCATCCACTGCTCGTAGGTCTCCATCCACTCACGGGAATTGAGCGGGTGATATACCGATGAAAAGCTGCTGTAAACACACAACTTTCCCGTATTAATCGTTTTTTCATACTCGCAACGATTTTAAAAGTTTTTCATTTCAAATTCATTTTTTGTAGTAGTTGAACTTCCTACTGTTTTCACGTTGAACTTCTATGACGTATTTTCGTTTATAATTTTCTCATCCATTCGTCAATGTTACACAAATGATATTTCTTTTGTACAGACCTCTCTCACAATATTTTTTTAACTTTCTCTGACCGAGGACTTGAATTTACACAAATAATATTCCTGCCGTTTTGAGGTAAATTAGAAAATGGAGAGATCTTGATTTCTGCGTTCATCGCGATCGGAAATGCACTGCGTGAAGTAGTAGAACTTCTGGGGCATGTCTCTTTGAACTTCACTTTGTTTTTGACGTGCTGTTTTTTGCACTGCATGAAGTAGTTGAACTTCACTCTATTTCACTTTATTGTATTTTTCTTATATGAAACACACACCATGTAGTACGTGAACTTCCTGTTGTTATCACGTTGAACTTCTCTCTGCTTTGAGAGAGTTATTTTAAAACACAAAAAACAACATATTTTTATGTATTTTGGACATGTAAATACACGGTGAACCTATCTCACAAGAATTTTTCGAACTTTTCCTCGTTGAGCACTTGAACTTCTAGCAACCATTTTTTCGTTTATGAAGTTGTTTTTAAAAGTGCAAAAAATGGCGTTGTGTTTTTTATTTTTTCTATGGGTAAATCCTAGGTTTTAATAAACTAAGAACTTCTCTGTTGTTTCGATTTGAACTTCAACTTTTTATATTTTTGAGTAAAGAATTGTATTCGATTTTTATATAGAAAAAATCGAACATGGAAATACAAGATGAACCTCTCTCGTAAGAATTTTTGAACTTCCCCGGATAGAGCACTTGAACTTCTTTCAACAGACCTTTTAAACTTTTAATTTTCTATACTTTTATTCTCATTTGAAATGCATTCCTTGCAGTAGTTGAACTTCCCGCTGATTTCACCTTGAACTTCTGTCATGTATTTTTGTTCAACCTCTCTCACAATAATTTTTGAACTTTCTCGGGCTGAGCACTTGAACTTCTAGCAACGAAACTTTTAGCCTAAATTTGAACATCTGGGTTTTTATGTAGAAAGAGGGAAAATCTTTTTTCTCTACAAATTTTTAGCTGCTCTATTTTTCTAAATTGAACTAGTTCGTCTGGTCTTTAGTAATGAGGAAAATCCTAAATTTGGAATAAACGTCGAACCTCTTCGTTATTTGAATTTGAAGTTCTTTTCTTCAAATGGGAAGTCTATTTGAACTTCATTATTTATTATTCTATAGTACCGGTTAAAAATCCGAGTTTTTAGTAAACATTGAACCTCTCCGTTATTTTAATTTGAACTTCTAGATTTTTTTGGGCATGCGGAAAATTCGTTCTTTTTATAGACTTTTTGAATTTGTATGTTAATTTAATTCAAACTTGTTAGATTTATTTGATATTTTAATTTGAACTTCTTAGATTTATTCTTAGAGAAAAATATGGTTTATAAGCCGATTGTGATACTGGAACATTTTATCCTTCATGCAACCAGAAAATACAAAATTTTCTACGAAACCCACATGGAATAAATTATTTTGTCATGGCATTTTATTGGTTTAAGGTCCTGACTTCTTTTGGTTTTGTCATGTTAACTTTTTCGATTAGTTTCCTTTCAAGTTCCAGAACACAAATAGTTTGTTAATCGAAATTTCGTATTTTTTTCATGAAGTTTGGTAATTGAACTTCCGTATGTTTTTACCTTTCCTTTTTTTATATTGTATAATTATGTACTAAACGAAGTTTGGTAACTGAACTTCCTGTATTTTTATGTGAATGAAGTTAAATATGAAACCAAACTTCTTGTTTTGTTTTAAATGTTGAACTTCTCTATTTTTGCAATTTGGACTTTCTGGTTTTTTAATAAACATCAAAACGCTCCGTTATTTAAATTTGAACTTCTAGATTTTTATAGAAACAAGGGACAAAATATTTTTACAAACTTTTGGAAATACTGTATTTTTTCGACTTTACCTTCTTAGGTTTTTAAGAAACATTGGACTTCTCCGTAATTTAAATATGAACCTCAAGTTTTCTTCTAGAAATGGGGAAAATAGCATTTTTTGTATAATTTTTGAACCGATCTGTTTTATATATTTGAACTTCTTGGTTTATTTTTAGTAAAGGGGAAAAATCACAGTTTTATATTTGAACTTGTCTATTTTTAAAATTTGAACTTCTTGTTGTTTTATTGTTGGACTTCTTTGTTTTCATTCTTTAATAATGAGAAAAAATCAATGTTTTTATTAATATAATTTGGACTCTTGGTTTTATTTCTTTTAGTAACGGAAAAAATTCCTTGTTTCCTAATAAGCATCGACCCGTTCTGTCTTTTAAAATGGAAATTTTAGGTTTTTTAACAGAGAAAATCCCTTGTTTATATGAAATTGTTTGAGATGCTTTTCTTAATTTGACCTCTTTTGATTTTGAGGTGAAGTGGTGGCTGCGAGGATTACTAAAGGAGGCAAGATTCAAAATTCAGAACATGCCGCATCCACACACACACACAAAAATCAGAACAGATGGATGGAAAGAATTCAGACTATATAGAATTATGGCGTAGTAAGTATATTGTTCCAGTTGCTTGTAAAACTTCAACTTTAAATTCATAATTTGTTGGAATAAATAGAGAGGAGTTTTGTGAGTAGTACGAACACCTGCTGGATCGTTACTGAAAGAAAACACTGGTTTGTGTAGCAACCTACTGGGTTGTAATGAAGGCACAAAAATTGGCTAAGTGGAGATGACCAGTAGGTGCTGCGGTCTGCAGGAGCAATTACAAAAAGGAGCAGGTGGCCACATCTACCCCTCGTCAAGAACTTGACCGGCCGCAGAGGTGCCTGGAGCGCATAGGGAGGATGTTGGACTTGGTGCAGTCCAGGTTACGATGCAGTGGCAGGATTGCAAGTGACTCCGTCGGAAGGAGCAGCAACCTTCGCGGCAGGAGCAGGCAGAAAAGAAGAACCGGCAACTGTGGTAGGGCGGCGTGCGACGGCAGTAATGGAGTTGGCCGGAGGTTGGGGGCAGGTGGCCGGAGGGAGGGCGGGGCGCGTTGTGGCCTGCCAAAGGGGAACGCAAGGGGGCGGAGGCGGTGGCCGGACCAGGACACGGGATGGTGCGGTAGCCGCGTAGGAACCTAGTGGTTGGCGGCGGCACGCGCCAAAGCAGGAGGATCTAGGAGAGGGAGGGGCGCCGCCGTGCTAGAGACGGCAGCGGCCTAGCACATTGACGGGCCCGAGTGGCCGGCGGCGGGCGGCGCGCTATGGTGGGGGCGGTGACGGGGCCGGGTTTGCCGGCAGCGGGAGGTGCGCCGGCACGGGGGGCCGGGGGCAGTTGTGGAGGGGGGCGGGGATTGGGCAGGGATGGGGATCGTGGGGGTCGAGGAAGGTGGGGATCGGGCAGGTATGGGGATCGTGGGGAGATCATTTTTTTTGCCACTCTATCGATCAGATCCGGGAGTTCGGGAACACCACCGCGGCTCTATATAGGACGTTGTGATCCAAATAACTATTCTATCCTGGGATTAGAATAGTGTTGTGCTATATATATAATCATCGTGAAAAATAGAGGGGGTCAATTATATATATATATATAGTGTGTGTGTGTGTGTTACTATTCATCACACAGGGTGCAGAATAAGTTATTCTTCACCCAAGGTAATCTTACGATCATTTTATAAATCAATTATATTTGAAATACAAATAGTTACATTCATATTGATTTACTGCATAAAATTTGGCATAACAAAAAAATATAGGTCAAAAATTGTATTTTATGTACATTTTACACTATGTTTTTACATTTGTCATTTTACATAACATAAAAAAATTATGATGATTATAGATTTTCTTATGTTCTCTTTTTATGTCTAAAATAAGACAAAATTTACGAAATGTAAAATTACGGTGCATGGATGTTAAAATAGAGCTGGGTGAAGAATAATTATTCCTAACCGAGGGTGACGAATAGTCAATCCCTATATATAGAGGTGGGTGGAGAATAACTATTCTTTACTGTTTTAAGTGAATTTTGAAAATGGCTAAAAACGTATTTCTGCCGTAATTTCTACAAACTTTATCGGAATGGGGAAAATAATATACCTTTGTAAAGCTACGGAAAATGCGGAACTTTTTTATGATGATAGTTTTCTCTGATTCCTAGCCATTTTCAAGTAATTTTGAAAACGGCGGGATCATTTATTTTTCCTTGATCACGAAACAAATTCTTTGAAAATGCACCGCGTGAAGAACTTGAACTTCTCGGCATGTCTACTTGAACTTCACTCTGTTTTTCACGTGCTTTTTTGCCCATAGCTCTCCATCCACTCAACGGAACACTAACCGGAATTGAGCAAGTGATATACCGGTGGAAAGCTGCTGTAAACACACAACTTTCCTGTGTTGATCATTTTTTCATACTCGCGATGATTTTAAAAAATTTTCATCTGAAATTCATTCACTGTAGTAGTTGAACTTCCTGCTGTTTTCACGTTGAACTTCTGTGAAGTATTTTCGTTTGTAATTTCTCATCCATTCGTCAGTGTTACACAAATTATATTCCTTTTGTACAAACCTCTCTCACAATATTTTTTTAACTTTCTCCAATGGAGGACTTGAACTTATAACAACAAAAAATTTAGCCTTTGCTTTTTTATTCCTTTTTAATACAAAATGCACACCGTGTAGTACGTGAACTTCTGGTAGTTATCAATCTAAACTTCTCTTGGTTACATGAAAACATCTTAGTTTTTTTATGAATTTTTAATCTGATTTTCTTAATCATTTTTTATGAATTTTGAAGCGCTCTATTTTAAAAGTGAACTTCTTGTTATTTTATTTTTGAACTTCTTGTTTCTATTCTTTAATAACGAGGAAAATATGAGTTTTCTATAATCATGGAACGTCTCCGTATTTTTAATATGGACTTCCTGGTTTATTTCTTAATCCTTTTTTATGAAATTTTCAAGCTCTATTTTTAAACGTTGAACTTCTTGTTATTTATTTTCAAACTTTTTGTTTCCATTCTTTAATAACGAGGAAAATCTGAGTTTTCTATAATCATCGAACTTCTCCATCTTTTTAATATGGACTTCCTGGTTTTTTTTCTTATTATTTTTTTGAAATTTTGAAGCTCTCTAGATTTTAAAAGTTGAAATTCTTGTTATTTAATTTTTGAACTTCTTGTTCTCCATTTTTTAATAACGAGGGAAATCCGAGTTTTCAACAATCATCGAACTTCTCCATCTTTTTAATATGGACTTGTTGTTTTTTCCTTAATCTTTTTATGAAATTTTGAAGAGCTCTATTTTTAAAAGTTGAATTTCTTGTTATTTAATCTTTGAACTTCTTATTTTCCATTCTTTAATAACAAGGGAAATTTGTGTTTTCTATAATCATCGAACTTCTCCATCTTTTTAATTTGGACATCCTGGTTTTATTTCTTTTAGTAATGGAAAAAATCCTACTTTTCATAGACATCGAGCCGCTCCGTTTTAAAATTTGAACTTCTAGGTTTATTTTAATAGAACTTATTATTTATTTCGAATATAACTTATTGGTCTTATTCTTTAGTAACCGGAAAATCCGAGTTTTCAAATTTGAACCTCTAAGTTTCTTTTAGAAACTGGGAAATCTATTTTTCTTTATTTTCTATTAGTAATGACGAAAATCCTAGTTTTGTAAATACACATTGAACCGCTTTGCTATATAAATTTGAACTTCCATTTTTTGCAAGAAATGGATAAAACTGTTTTTATGCGATCTTTTTGTACACCCATAATATTTTCTTTGAACTTATCAATTTATTAAATGTGAACTTCAAGAGTTAACATTTTCTAGGTGACTCTTTTTCCTTCTTGGTATACAAACATTAAACTACTTTGTTATTTTAATTTGATCTTCCTGGTTTATTCTTTAGTAACTAGAGAAATTCGAGTTTTGTAATTAACATCAGTCGAGTTCGTTACTTTAAAATTTGAACTTCTAGTTTTTTTAAAAAAATGGGTGAAATTTGTTTTTGTTTTATCATTTTTTAACAACTTTGTATTTTTTAATCTTAATTTCTTGGTTTTATTGTTTAGTAAAAGGAAAAAACCTATATTTATTTTAATGAACAACGAACTGCCCCATTTTTTGTTTCTGAACTTCTAGGGTTCTTTTTTTGAAAATGAGGAAAATCATTTTTATAAACTTTTTTAAATTGCTCCATTTTTTAAATTCAATCTTCTCTAAAAAAATTGCCAAAAAAAGTAAAACCCGTTTCTTATAAACTTTGTTTGAACAATTTTTTAACAATTGAGACTTCTTGCTCTTTTCTTAATTTGAGCTTTTATTCACCGGTGATTTTGACCTTCTGCAACAAATGTTGCAAAAAAAATTCCAGGGGAAATTGACATCAACAAAACATGTATGCCATAATAGGTTTGCATAGTAACACTATATTTGCATTAGTATCTTGTTAAATCTACATAAATGCACTCATTTTTTCTGAGAATGAGAAGAACAATGCACACATGCATTTTGCGCCAGCACACTATGAGAAGTGATAAGTTACTGTCCGTGAAATATCAACTTTTTGAACTTTTCTTCAGCTTCATGGTTGTGCTACAAGAACAGAAAGGAGACAACGTACAATTATCCACAAGAAGAAATGGTTGCAGCGTCTCTCTCTCCACGGAATGCCTCCCAGAAAAAATTCCTCCATGGTCCAAACACTGATGCATATGCAGTTCAGGAGAGAGCAGAGGAGCGGTGCTCGCTGCAGCTTGTTGCAGCCACACATATGGGAAGATGCGGACCTGTAGGACCGCACATGGAGCTGAACGATGTTGTGGCTGCTGGAGGACGCACTGGAGTGGGACTACCGAGGTTGGGCGGCCGGGCGCACGTGACGATGAGCAGGGGAAGGAATTGGAGATAGGGGTGCCGAGCATGAGCCGCATGGGCGTCGAGGAATGGTGCGGCTCACGTTGGGGCGCATGGGAATCCCCTTCCTCTATCTGGACCACGCGAGTGGAAAGGGATCCATGCTCCTGGAGGCACGAGGCACTGAGATCCAATCGCGTAGCCAGGATCTAACAACGGCTGGAGGCAGGAGCTCGCAGGGTTGCGCCGACGGGATGAGGTGGCGCGAGGGCGTGGCCGCCACCGGTGGCTCCGATGGTCGGCAGCACACGGAGGTGAGTGTCGGGGCTCCGGTGACCAGTAGAGGGTGGGGCGCTGGGGTCGGGGAGGCCGGCAACAAGAGGGGTCGTTAGGGTAGGGGATGGCAGCAGGAGGCGCGTTGGCCCGGGGGGTGGCGGTGGTGGGTGGCGCGTTGTGGACCAGGGGCCGGCGGCAGGAGGTGCGCTGGAGCTAGGTGGCCAGCGGCGGTAGGTGATCGGGCAGAGGTGCTGCGGGAGGTTGGGGAGGGCGACGGGAAAGTCGTGGCCTAGGGAATGGGCCAGTCGGAGGGATTTGATGGGCAAGCCAGGTTTTACTTTTTTGCATCTCGAGAGTTCGGGAATATTTCATCGGGCCCTATATATAGAGCCGCTGTGATCCAAATAACTATTCTAATCCCAGGATCAGAATAGTGCTACTCTCTCTCTCTCTCTATATATATATGTAGAGCCGCTGTGAAAATTTTTATCTACCACCGGTGGTAGTTACCACCACTTCAGTTTTGCACGTTGTATGTAGTATCTATTAAATCAGAAAGTATGTACACGTAGTATTTAGTATATAAGAATGTTTAGGTAGTATATATATACGTATTTGGATCACTACTTTTTAGGTAGTATGCATCGTATTTTGGATTGCCCTTTTTTACGTACAAATATATACGTATTTCACAAATATAATAAGAATTATGGGCCGATCACAATTTTTTCATGTAACGCACTTTGGAATATGTTATATATAATATATGAACATATTTAGAATGATAAAGTAGTATATATATATATAATACCATATGATAGTATATGAGATATGTGGGGTAACTACCACTCGGTGGTAGGATAGATTTTCCCATATACAAATTTTATCTACCACCGGTGATAGTTCTCACCACTTGAGTTTTGTATGTTGTATGTAGTATCCATCAAATCGAAGAGCATGTACGCATAGTATATAATATATAAAAATTTTTAGATAGTATATATACACACACTACTTTTTAGGTAGTATGCATTATATTTTGAGTATGCTTTTTTATGTACAAATATATACGTATTTCATAAATATAATATAAACCATGAACCAACTTGTAATTTTTCCATGTAACTTACTTTGGAATATATTATATATAATATATGAATGTATTTATAATGATAAAGTAGTCCCTATATATATTGTTAAATTTCCATATATACGTATTGATGACTATTTTTTCATACACATGAAACTTTTTTATACATATCTAATCTTATTTATGATTATATTTTTTATATGCATGAAACTTTTTAAATACACACATTTAGTTTTTTAAACACATGGTTACATTTTTTAAAATAGGTATTAACATTAAAAGAATTTGAATTACACATTTACTTTTCTAATTGCTAAACCATACAGGAAGATTCACGAAGGAGTTCATTATTTCCCTATTCTTATAATTTTATATTATTTAATTAGTTTAGAGATTTTTTTATAAGGAAAAACTTGTTTTTAGACAATAATGAAAACTTGTTTTTTTCCACATAACTGACCATCCTTACCAAATGGTAATAAGGAAAACCTTGTTATTTTCCCATTATTTCATTGGGTCGATTTTTTTTGAGAAATATGAGGGAATCCCACATTTCTTCCTGGATGGGCCGCGGCCTCCATGGCACACATAAATTTTAAAAGAAAAGAAAGGAGTGGCCTCGTTCCACCGAGGCCCAAGCCCACCTGGAGCGGCTAAGTACCAATGCATCCACGTTCACGACCAAATGAGCATTTATATTGGTCGTAATCAGGTAGAAATAAGGTCGTCGACCACTCTTGTCTGCTTTATGACCATTTGGTGTAAGGTAATTTCAGGGTTTGAGCCCTTCCAAGCGAACCGTAGGTTTACGACCAATTTAGCTGGGGTCACTAAGAGAAGGTCACAAGTTGATATATTTCTTATACTGCGCATCCACTTTTAAGATTTTAGGAAACATCTATCACGCTATATCCAAACACACCCTGTACTTAGCTGTAAATGATCATGAAGCACGCCAACAAGCGTTCGGCTTCCCCTGAATTTGCACGCATATCTCCATGCAGGCACTGGTGCTGCGCTTTGGCATATCTGTGATGACATGTCTGACCCACCCTGGACCACGCAAACCTCTCCACAGACTGCGTACACCCAGTGTAGAGGATCTACAGTGAACTTGAAAACCTGTAGTTGGAATGTTATTGCCATGTGGGACGCCTCCTGGATGTGTCATGTGGAGATGGGGGCGGGAGAATGGACGGGCCGATGGGGGCATGGGGCGCTACCCCCTTCTATATGAGGCGCAGACCCATCGCCCCATCTCTGACACAGGTATTTCTCCCATAGAAGAGCAAGAGAGTATTCCCCTTCTTCTTGCTTTGCTTGCCCCATCTCTACCGCATGTGTTCCTGCTGCCATTGCTCCGATCCGACCTCGGAGGCCGCACTGATGGCTGAAGGGAGTGCCTATTTCGACTAGGATGTGGCGGCCTCGGTGTCCGGGAACCACTACACGACCTCTAGGCATGGCCGTGTTGCACATCACTTCGTCCATAATGATGATGGTGCTCCAGCCGGGGCGGTCGTCATCCCAGGCGCCAAATCAAGAGCTTCTGGTGGCATCAGCGAGTTGGATCCCACTAGATTCCCCGGCTACAGGAGCAGCGACGCCCGTACGACAATCGTGGCGCCTGCTCGGGAGCCGCCGCGTGCCAAATCCAGCGCCCAGCGGCTGACACGGTTCAACGGGTCATGGATAAACAGACATGTATGTAGAAAATCCAACCCTAATTGCAAACCTTTTTCTTTGTCCTTCATTGGCTCCAGCTTCGTCAGTTTTATTTGTGATTTTATTGCAAGCTGCTCAGGGTGAAGGTGCAGGAGTTCGACATCGGGAGGTGGACGAAGGTCGCGATGTACCTCCCCGACCGGAGCGGGAAGCAGTGCTGGGAGAGATGGATCAACAAACTTGACCCCAACATTGAGGTGATCATGCGAGATCAAAATTTCTTAACTCTCTAGTCCATTATTAGGGAAAACCTTATACACAGAAGTTTATCAGTAGTGCGGTTTAAAAGTGGGCGCTACTGCTAATTAGTAGTAGCGAGGAGTATAAAAACCGTGCTACTACTAAGTTGATAGTAGTAGCGAGGGGTATAAACCCGCGCTGCTACTAAGTGGTCTCCAACAATGCCCCTGGGATAGGCCATAGTAGTAGCGAGGGGTATAAAACTGGCGCTACTACTAAGTAGGTAGTAGTAGCGCAGGTAAGACCCCCACACTACTACTAAGCGTGTCCACCCCACCACTCTCTCTCTCATCCCTAAAAAAATACTCTCTCACAAACTCACATGTTCCTCGATCCACCCCACCCCGGCTCCTCTCCCCATCATCTCCTCGCCACCTCCACCACCCACGCCAGCCGGTTCCGAGGAGCCTGGTCTAAAATCGGGCTGGCCTGCTGGAGCCAGGTCCTCTCCCAGCGCATTGTTGATTGATTCATGGGAAGAGCGAGACGCCAAGAACTCGGGGAAGTCGTGAGGCCATCTACCTCCGCCCGCCCAGGACTCTATCTTGGTCCCCGCCGATAAGCCAATCCCCATCCTCCTACCTTCGAGAGAGATTGGACACCGCGGGAGCACCCAGATCCCGACATGAATCCCGAGTAGTAAGTCCCTCCCTCCCTCCCTCCTCTACTTCGCCCCCAGCAGTTCCGATCGGGGCTGGGGCTTTTAGGCTGAGATCTCGCTGGATCTAGCGCGCGCGGGGGTTGACTCTCTCGATCCCAGCAGAATCGTGCCCTTTTTTCTTGGTCTGGATCGTGTCCGTGAGGGGAATGCAACATCTCCAGCAGAGTTTGTGTTTAAATTAGGTGAAATCTGATGCGAAATCGTTTGCTGTGTGCACCTATCTCGCTCCATGCCGCTCGGTGGATGTACTCTTTTTTCACCCGGTCGTTATGATTAGTGTTTCCAGTGTTGTTTATTGTGGATTTTAGATTCCTACTACTACTATCTAATGGCAATAAAAGAACAAGACAGAGGAAAGAAAATATGTCGGTTTTGGTGAATTATGTATGCTAATGTCACTTTGCACCATCTCTAGTTTTGCAGTCACTTTGCATCCTTGATCCAATCCGTCTCCACACTGCAGATGTGGGTAGAGTGCACAAGTCTGTTTAACATCCTTTACAAGCACGGCCAAATGCTCTGTCTCTTCATGTTGTATAGCTGTGACAGTCATGGGCTGATATAACTGTTTGTTCAGTTACCGCTGTAACTGTGGTTGCACTCCACTCATTCAATGTAACAATATCATTATATCTTAATACTGCAAGGGGAACTATTTTTACATTCTATCATAGTAATCACACACTAGTACATAGGGATCTATTAGCTTAGCAAAACTGGCATTTTGGCTGAGTATTAAACAACAAAATGTCCCTTCATCTATCGCTCCTTACTTGTATAAGCCTGACAATTTATTCCATCTAATTGTTGTGTCTTATTATCTTGAATACATTTCTCTTTTAATTTATTTCCAATCTTCCAAGCTTGGACATAGTTATTGTATCTTATTATCATCTTTGGAAGTGGCCGGACCCTTCCGCGAACCCTGCGCAAGCAGGAGCTACGTGCAGTGCACTGCCCTTTTTTTGTTGGGTTTCATAGTAATTTCAAAAAATTTCCTACGCACACGCAAGATCATGTGATGCATAGCAACGAGAGGGGAGAGTATGATCTACATACCTAGTAGATCGACAACGGAAGCGTTTGGTTGATGTAGTTGTACGTCTTTACGATCCGACCGATCAAGCACCGAAACTACGGCACCTCCGAGTTCTAGCACACGTTCAGCTCGATGACGATCCCCAGACTCTAATCCAGAAAAGTGTCGGGGAAGAGTTCCGTCAGCACGACGGCGTGGTGACGATCTTGATGTACTACTGTCGCAGGGCTTCGCCTAAGCACCGCTACAATATTATCGAGGACTATGGTGGCAGGGGGCGCCGCACACGGCTAAGAATAAGATCACGTGGATCAACTTGTCTCTTTGGGGTGCCCCTTGCCTCAGTATATAAAGTATGGAGGAGGAGGAGGCCGGCCAAGGCAATTGGTGCGGCCAGGATGTGGAGTCCTACTAGGACTCCAAGTCCTAGTAGGAGTCCACCAAGAGGGGAGGAAGGGAGAAGGAAGTGGAGGAGAAGGAGAGGTGGCCGGCCCGCTTTTCCCTAGTCCAATTCGGACTAGAGGGGAGGGGGGGCGCAGCAGCCCCTTGGCCCTTTCTCCTCTTCCCACTAAAGCCCATCAAGGCCCATTGCTTCTCCCGTAACTACCCGGTACTCCGAAAAATACCCGAATCACTTGGAACCTTTCCGATGTCCGAATATAGTCGTCCAATATATCAATCTTTACGTCTAGACCATTTCGAGACTCCTCGTCATGTCCCCGATCTCATCTGGGACTCCGAACTCCTTCGGTACATCAAAACTCATAAACTCATAATATAACTGTCATCGAAACCTTAAGCGTGCGGACCCTACGGGTTCGAGAAAAATGTAGACATGATCGAGACATGTCTCCGGTCAATAACCAATAGCGGGACCTGGATGCCCATATTGGATCCTACATATTCTACGAAGATCTTTATCGGTCAGACCGCATAACAACATACGTTGTTCCCTTTGTCATCGGTATGTTACTTACCCGAGATTCGATCGTCGGTATCCAATACCTAGTTCAATCTCGTTACCGGCAAGTCTCTTTACTCGTTCTGTAATACATCATCCTGCAAGTAACTCATTAGTTGCAATGCTTGCAAGGCTTAAGTGATGTGCATTACCGAGAGGGCCCAGAGATACCTCTCCGACAATCGGAGTGGCAAATCCTAATCTCAAAATACGCCAACCCAACATGTACCTTTGGAGACACCTGTAGAGCTCCTTTATAATCACCCAGTTACGTTGTGACGTTTGGTAGCACACAAAGTGTTCCTCCGGCAAACGGGAGTTGCATAATCTCATAGTCATAGGAACATGTATAAGTTATGAAGCAATAGCAACATACTAAACAATCGGGTGCTAAGCTAATGGAATGGGTCATGTCAATCATATCATTCAACTAATGATGTGATCCCGTTAATCAAATAACAACTCTTTGTCCATGGTTAGGAAACATAACCATCTTTGATTAACGAGCTAGTCAAGTAGAGGCATACTAGTGACACTCTGTTTGTCTATGTATTCACACATGTATTATGTTTCCGGTTAATACAATTCTAGCATGAATAATAAACATTTATCATGATATAAGGAAATAAATAATAACTTTATTATTTCCTCTAGGGCATATTTCCTTCAGTCTCCCACTTGCACTAGAGTCAATAATCTAGTTCACATCACCATGTGATTTAATAGCAATAGTTCTCATCACCATGTGATTAACACCCATAGTCCACATCGATATGTGACCAACACCCAAAGGGTTTACTAGAGTCAGTAATCTAGTTCACATCGCTATGTGATTAACACCCAAAGAGTACTAAGGTGTGATCATTTTTTTTGCTTGTGAGATAATTTTAGTCACCGGGTCTGTTATATTCAGATCCGTAAGTATTTTGCAAATATTTATGTCAACAATGCTCTGTACGGAGCTACTCTAGCTAATTGCTCCCACTTTCAATATGTATCTAGATTGAGATTTAGGTTCATCTAGATTAGTGTCAAAACTGGCATCGGCGTAACCCTTTACGACGAACCTTTTTTCACTTCCATAATCGAGAAACATATCCTTATTCCACTAAGGATAATTTTGACCGCTGTCCAGTGATCTACTCCTAGATCACTATTGTATTCCCTTGCCAAACTCAGTGGTAGGGTATACAATAGATGTGGTACACAACATGGCATACTTTATAGAACCTATGACCGAGGCATAGGGAATGACTTTCATTCTCTTTATATCTTCTGCCGTGGTCGGGCTTTGAGTCTTACTCAATTTCGCACCTTGTAACACAGGCAAGAACTCTTTCTTTGACTGTTCCATTTTGAACTACTTCAAAATCTTGTCAAGGTATGTACTCATTGAAAAAAAAACTTATCAAGCGTCTTGATCTATCTCTATAGATCTTGATGCTCAATATGTAAGCAGCTTCACCGAGGTCTTTCTTTGAATAATTCCTTTCAAACACTCCTTTATGCTTTGCAGAATAATTCTACATTATTTCCGATCAACAATATGTCATTCACATATACTTATCAGAAATGTTGTAGTGCTCCCACTCACTTTCTTGTAAATACAGGCTTCACCGCAAGTCTGTATAAAACTATATGCTTTGATCAGCTTATCAAAGCGTATATTCCAACTCCGAGATGCTTACACCAGTCCATAGATGGATCGCTGGAGCTTGCACACTTTGTTAGCTCCCTTTGGATCGACAAAGCCTTCCGGTTGCATCATATACAACTGTTCTTCCATAAATCCAATCAGGAATGCAGTTTTGACATCCATCTGCCAAATTTCATAATCATAAAATGCGGCAATTGCTAACATGATTCGGACAGACTTAAGCATCGCTACGAGTGAGAAAATCTCATCGTAGTCAACACCTTGAACTTGTCGAAAACCTTTTTGCGACAATTCTAGCTTTGTAGATAGTAACACTACTATCAGCGTCCGTCTTCCTCTTGAAGATCCATTTATTTTCTATGGCTTGCCGATCATCGGGCAAGTCAACCAAAGTATATACTTTGTTCTCATACATGGATCCCATCTCAGATTTCATGGCCTCAAGCCATTTTGCGGAATCTGGGCTCATCATCGCTTCCTCATAGTTCGCAAGTTCGTCATGGTCTAGTAACATGACTTCCAGAACAGGATTACCGTACCACTCTGGTGTGGATCTCACTCTAGTTTACCTGCGAGATTCGGTAGTAACTTGATCTGAAGTTACATGATCATCATCATTAGCTTCCTCACTAATTGGTGTAGTAGACACAGGAACAGATTTCTGTGATGAACTACTTTCCAATAAGGGAGAAGGTACAATTACCTTATCAAGTTTTTTACTTTCCTCCCACTCACTTCTTTCGAGAGAAACTCCTTCTCTAGAAAGTTTCTGAATTTAGCAACAAAAGTCTTGCCTTCGGATCTGTGATAGAAGGTGTATCCAATAGTTTCCTTTGGATATCCTATGAAGATTTACTTCTCCGATTTGGGTTCGAGCTTATCATGTTGAAACTTTTTCACATAAGCATCGCAGTCCCAAACTTTAAGAAACGACAGCTTAGGTTTCTTGCCAAACCATAGTTCACACGGTGTCGTCTCAACGGATTTAGATGGTGCCCTATCTAACGTGAATGCAGCTGTCTCTAATGCACAACCCCAAAACGATAGTGGTAGATCGGTAAGAGACATCATGGATTGCACTATATCCAATAAAGTACGGTTATGACGTTCGGACACACCATTTTGCTGTGGTGTTCCATGTGGCATGAGTTTGTGAAACTATTCCACATTGTTTTAATTGAAGACCAAACTCGTAACTCAAATATTTGTCTCCGCGATCAGATCGTAGAAACTTTATTTTCTTGTCACGATGATTTTCCACTTCACTCTGAAATTCTTTGAACTTTTCAAATGTTTCAGACTTATGTTTCATCAAGTAGATATACCCATATCTGCTCAAATCATCTGTGAAGTTCAGAAAATAACGATACTTGCCGTGAGCCTTAACACTCATCGGACCGCATACATCAGTATGTATTATTTCCAATAAGTCAGTTGCTCGCTCCGGAGATCGGAGTCTTCGTCATCTTGCCCATGAGGCATGGTTCGCAAGCATCAAGTGATTCATAATCAAGTGATTCCAAAATCCCATCAGCATGGAGTTTCTTCATGCGCTTTACACCAATATGACCTAAACGGCAGTGCTACAAATAAGTTGCACTATCATTATTAACTTTGCATCTTTTGGTTTCAATATTATGATTATGTGTATCACTACGATCGAGATCCAACGAACTATTTTCATTGGGTGTGTAACCATATAAGGTTTTATTCATGTAAACAGAACAACAATTTATTCTCTTACTTAAATGAATAACCGTATTACAATAAACATGATCAAATCATATTCATGCTTAACGCAAACACCAAATAACACTTATTCAGGTTCAACACTAATCCCGAAAGTATAGGGAGTGTGCGATGATGATCATATCAATCTTGGAACCACTTCCAACACACATCGTCACTTCACCCTTAACTAGTCTCTGTTTATTCTGCAACTCCCGTTTCGAGTTACTAATCTTAGCAACTAAACTAGTATCAAATACTGAGGGGTTGCTATAAACACTAGTAAAGTACACATCAATAACATGTATATCAAATATACTTATGTTCACTTTGCCATCCTTCTTATCTGCCAATCACTTGGGGTAGTTCCGCCTCCAGTGACCAGTCCCTTTGCAGTAGAAACACTTAGTCTCAGGCTTAGGACCAGACTTGGGCTTCTTCTCTTGAGCAGCAACTTGCTTGCTGTTCTTCTTGAAGTTCCCCTTCTCCCCTCTGCCCTTTTCTTGAAACTAGTGGTCTTGTCTACCATCAACACTTGATGTTTTTCTCGATTTCTACCTTCGTCAATTTCCGCATTACGAAGAGCTTGGGGAATCGTTTCCGTTATCCCTTGCATATCATAGTTCATCACGAAGTTCTACTAACTTGGTGATGGTGACTAGAGAATTCTGTCAATCACTATCTTATCTGGAAGATTAACTCCCACTTGATTCAAGCGATTGTAGTACTCAGACAATCTGGGCACATGCTCACTAGTTGAGCGATTCTCCTCCATCTTTTAGCTATAGAACTTGTTGGAGACTTCATATCTCTCAACTCAGGTATTTGCTTGAAATATTAACTTCAACTCCTGGAACATCTCATATGCTCCATGACGTTTAAAACATCTTTGAAGTCCCGATTCTAAGCCATTAAGCATGATGCACTAAACTATCAAGTAGTCATCATATTGAGCTAGCCAAACGTTCATAACGTCTGCATCTGCTCCTGCAATAGGTCCATCACCTAGCGGTGCATCAAGGACATAATTCTTCTGTGCAGCAATGAGGATAAACCTCAGATCACGGATCCAATCCGCATCATTGCTACTAACATCTTTCAACACAATTTTCTCTAGGAACATATCAAAATAAACACAGGGAAGCAACAACGCGAGCTATTGATCTACAACATAATTTGCAAAATACTACCAGGACTAAGTTCATGATAAATTTAAGTTCAATTAATCATATTACTTAAGAACTCCCACTTAGATAGACATCCCTCTAATCCTCTAAGTGATTACGTGATCCAAATCAACTAAACCATGTCCGATCATCACGTGAGATGGAGTATTTTCATTGGTGAACATCACTATGTTGATCATA
Source organism: Triticum urartu (assembly GCF_003073215.2). Classification (NCBI taxonomy): domain Eukaryota; kingdom Viridiplantae; phylum Streptophyta; class Magnoliopsida; order Poales; family Poaceae; genus Triticum; species Triticum urartu. Next base: position 91,432,907 of record NC_053022.1, on the reverse strand, counting down.
TCTACTATATGATTCACGCTCGACCTTTCGGTCTCCGTATTCCGAGGTCATATCTGTATATGCTTGGCTCGTCAAGTATAACCTGAGTATTCCGTGTGTGCAACTGTTTTGCACCCGTTGTATTTGAACGTAGAGCCTATCACACCCGATCATCACGTGGTGTCTCGGCACGAAGACCTTTCGCAACGGTGCATACTGAGGGAGAACACTTCTTGATAATTAGTGAGAGATCATCTTATAATGCTACCGTCAATCTAAGCAAGATAAGATGCATAAAAGATAAACATCACATGCAATCAATATAAGTGATATGATATGGCCATCATCATCTTGTGCTTGTGATCTCCATCTTCGAAGCATCGTCGTGATCACCATCGTCATCGGCGCGACACCTTGATCTCCATCGTAGCATCGTTGTCGTCTCGCCAATCTTATGCTTGCACGACTATCGCTACCGCTTAGTGATAAAGTAAAGCATTACAGCGCGATTGCATTGCATACAATAAAGCGACAACCATATGGCTCCTGCCAGTTGCCGATAACTCGGTTACAAAACATGATCATCTCATACAATAAAATTTAGCATCATGTCTTGACCATATCACATCACAACATGCCCTGCAAAAACAAGTTAGACGTCCTCTACTTTGTTGTTGCAAGTTTTACGTAGCTGCTACGGGCTTAAGCAAGAACCAATCTTACCTACGCATCAAAACCACAACGATAGTTTGTCAAGTTGGTGTTGTTTTAACCTTCGCAAGGACCGTGTGTAGCCACACTCGGTTCAACTAAAGTTGGAGAAACTGTCACCCGCTAGCCACCTTTGTGCAAAGCACGTCGGGAGAACCGGTCTCGCGTAAGCGTACGCGTAATGTCGGTCCGGGCCGCTTCGTCCAACAATACCGCCGAACCAAAGTATGACACGCTGGTAAGCAGTATGACTTATATCGCCCACAACTCACTTGTGTTCTACTCGTGCATATAACATCAACACATAAAACCTAGGCTCGGATGCCACTGTTGGGGAACGTAGTAATTTCAAAAAAAAATCCTACGCACACGCAAGATCATGGTGATGCATAGCAACGAGAGGGGAGAGTGTGATCTACGTACCCTTGTAGACCGACAACGGAAGCGTTTGGTTGATGTAGTCGTACGTCTCCACGACCCGACCGATCAAGCACCGAAACTATGGCACCTCCGAGTTCTAGCACACGTTCAGCTCGATGACGATCCCCGGACTCCGATCCAGCAAAGTGTCGGGGATGAGTTCCGTTAGCACGATGGCGTGGTGACGATCTTGATGTTCTACCGTCGCAGGGCTTCGCCTAAGCATCGCTACAATATTATCGAGGACTATGGTGGAAGGGGGCACCGCACACGGCTAAGAAAACGATCACGTGGATCAACTTGTGTTTTTAGGGGTGCCCCGTGCCTCCGTATATAAAGGAGCAAGGGAGGAGGAGGCCGGCCCTAGGAGGAGGGCGCGCCAAGTGGAGTCCTACTCCCACCGGGAGTAGGACTCCTTCTTTCCTAGTCCAACTAGGAGAAGGGGGGAAAGGAGGGAAGTGGAGAAGGAAGGGAGAGGGGGGCCGCGCCCCAAACCCCTTGTCCAATTCGGACTGGGCTTGGGAGGGGCGCGCGCCACCTCCTGGCTCCTTCCCACTAAAGCCCATTAAGGCCCAATACTCTTCCCCATATTCCCGTAACTCCCCGGTACTCCGAAAAATACCCGAATCACTCGGAACCTTTCTGATGTCCGAATATAGTCGTCCAATATATCAATCTTTACGTCTCGACCATTTAGAGACTCCTCGTCATGTCCCCGATCTCATCCGGGACTCCGAACTCCTTCGGTACATCAAAACTCATAAACTCATAATATAACTGTCATCGAAACCTTAAGCGTGCGGACCCTACGGGTTCGAGAACAATGTAGACATGACCGAGACACGTCTCCGGTCAATAACCAATAGCGGGACCTGGATGCCCATATTGGCTCCTACATATTCTACGAAGATCTTTATCGGTCAGACTGCATAACAACATACGTTGTTCCCTTTGTCATCGGTATGTTACTTGCCCGAGATTCGATCGTCGGTATCCCATACCTAGTTCAATCTCGTTACCGGCAAGTCTCTTTACTCATTTCGTAATACATCATCCCGCAACTAACTCATTAGTTGCAATGCTTGCAAGGCTTCAGTGATGTGCATTACCGAGAGGGCCCAGAGATACCTCTCCGACAACCGGAGTGACAAATCCTAATCTCGAAATACGCCAACCCAACATGTACCTTTGGAGACACCTGTAGAGCACCTTTATAATCACCCAGTTATGTTGCGACGTTTGGTAGCAAACAAAGTGTTCCTCCGGCAAACGGGAGTTGCATAATCTCATAGTCATAGGAACATGTATAAGTCATGAAGAAAGCAATAGCAACATACTAAACGATCAAGTGCTAAGCTAATGGAATGGGTCATGTCAATCAGATCATTCACCTAATGATGTGATCCCATTAATCAAATAACAACTCTTTGTCCATGGTTAGGAAACATAACCATCTTTGATTAACGAGCTAGTCAAGTAGAGGCATACTAGTGACACTCTGTTTGTCTATGTATTCACACATGTATTATGTTTCCGGTTAATACAATTCTAGCATGAATAATAAACATTTATCATGATATAAGGAAATAAATAATAACTTTATTATTGCCTCTAGGGCATATTTCCTTCAAATGAGGCCTCCTGAGACTGGTCATCTAGAAGAGGGGCCTCTTCCGCCTCTGGTGCGCCCCTCTGCGGCGGCTGATCCTCCTCACCCGCGGTGGCGGTTTCTGTAGGCCTTCCTTGTCCCTGTTCTGCCTTGTCCCGGGCTGCTGCCGCAGTTTTGATTCGGCGCTCCTCTCTGACTACCACTAAGGCTGCGCTGGCGGAGTAGGGAGTGGCGGCAAGGTAAAGCACTAGGGGCTCCTGAGGGCGCAGAGCCACAATGACCGGTGGGCTGGTCAGGTATCTCTCGAGATCCTGGAACGCCTTGTCAACCTCTTCAGTCCACTCGAAGGGCCCCTTTTTCTTCATTAGCTGGAAGAAGGGCAATGCTCGTTCCCCTAACTTGGAGATGAAGTGCCCTAGCGCGGTCACGCGCCCCGTGAGCTTCTGCATTTCTCTGAGGGTCTTTGGCGGGCTCATGTCTTCCACCGCCTTGACCTTCTCCGGGTTAGCCTCGATGCCTCGGTGGGACACGAGGAAACCCAAGAGCTTGCCCGAGGGGACTCCGAACACACACTTCTCTGGGTTGAGCCGTAGGTTCACTGCGTTGAGGCTCGCGAATGTTTCCTCCAAGTCTTGTATCAAGGTCCTGGCCTCCCGAGACTTTACCACAATGTCATCGACGTAAGCTTCAACATTCTTCCCGAGCTGCGGGCCCAAGGTGATGTGCATCAGCCGCTGGAAGGTCGCCCCAGCGTTACGCAGCCCGAATGGCATGCATGTGTAGCAGTACACCCCACACGGGGTTAGGAAGGCTGTCTTCTCGACGTCTTCTACTGCCATCTTGATCTGGTGATACCCAGAGAAGGCATCCAAGAAGCATAACAGGTCGCATTCCATAGTGGAATCGACGATCTGGTCGATGCGGGGGAGCGGGAACGGATCTTGCGGGCATGCTTTGTTGAGGTTGGTGAAGTCGACACACATACGCTCCTTCCCTCCCTTCTTTGGCACAACGACAGGGTTGGCCAACCAATCCGGGTATCGGACCCCGCGAATGACCCCAGCGGCTTCTAATTTACGGGTTTCTTGGACGATGAAGGCCTGCTTTTCTGTGGACTGCCGCCTGGCCTTCTGCTTCACAGGGCGCACGTTGGGGCACACGTTGAGGTGATGCTCGATTACACTCCTAGGGATCCCTACCAACTGGTCAGGCTCCCAAGCGAATACCTTCTTGTTTGCGCGCAAGAACCCGACCAGGGCCTTCTCCTGCTCGGGTTTGAGGTGGGCGCCTATGGTGAAAGTGGCGTTGGTGGACCCGTCCTCATCGACGGGTATCTGCTTGGTTGCTGCCTTGTCTTGGGTGAACAATTGTTTCTTCTTGGCGGGTGCAGCCCCCTTGGGCCCGGGGGTCTCCAAGTCGGTGGGCTGTGCCGACGCCGCCGTCTTGAAGGCGAGCTTGAGCGCCCGCAGCGCGTCCCCAGTGTCCCCGTGCACAGTGAGGACACCACTGCTCCCGGGCATCTTCATGAGGTTGTACACCGGGTGCGTCACGGCCATGAATTGGGCAAGTGCTGGGTAGCCGAGGATGGCGTTGTAGGGGAGGCCAATGGGGGCGATGTCAAAGTCGACCAGCTCCGTGCGGAAGTTGTCGTAGGTGCCGAAGGTCATTGGGAGCCGGATCTGTCCCAAGGAGCTGGACGACTTGCCCCCAACGCCTGAGAAGGGCCGTCTGGGTTGCAGCCGTTCCAGGGGTATGCAGAGGAGGTTGAAGGCCTCGACCGAGAGCACGCTGAGGCCCGCGCCATCATCAATGAGGGTTCTGGTGATGGCCACCTGGCACATGGTGGGGGTGCACGGCATGGGGAGCGCACCCGCGCAGGCCGAGTTGGAGGGGTGGTCCTCCAAGCTGAAGGTCAGGCCGGTCTCGGGCACCGCCTGGTCCAGGGGAGCCCCCTGCCGCGTGGAGGCAGCGCTGACCCGACGGATGAATGGCTTGACGTGGTGACTCGTAGGCGGCGCCTGCGAGTCGCCCAAGAGGTCCATGCCGACCGGGGGTGTTGGTGCAGCGCGATGGGCGGGGGAGAGGTTGCGGGGCTCCATGGGCGCGCGGAGCGCGCGGGACGAAGAACCAGCTGGGGTGAGCGAGGGAGTTGCGGTGCGGCCCTCTTGCCGCACGGACGGATGCCGGGACGATGCTTGCTGCTCATCCCCCGCCGGGCCGGTGGCGGCGTTGACGGCAGGTGATGGGGAACGGCGAGGACGCCTGCCGACAGGGGCCGCCTGGGCGACGCGGGAAGAGAGCACGGCTCGGCGCGGGCCCGACGAGCGTCAGGCATGGGCATGATGGTCGGTGGAGAACGGGGTGGTGGAAGACGAATCCCGGCGCACCCCTACCTGGCGCGCCAAATGTCGTATTTCGGGTTCCGGCAGACCCTTGAGGTTCGAACACTGGGGTGTGCGCAGAGATTTCGCCTCCTACCAACCTGCACCCCTCTGCCTTGCTAGGATCTGAACTAAGGAAAGAACAACGCAAGAGACACAGGGTTTATACTGGTTCGGGCCACCGTTGTGGTGTAATACCCTGCTCCAGTTTGTGGTGTGGTGGATTGCCTCTTGGGCTGATGATGATGAACAATACAAGGAAGAACAGCCTCGCGAGGGTCTGTTCTTGGCTGGGGTGATGAACTGCTGGGAGGAGCTCAGTCACCTTTCTCCCTCTCTCTACCTGATCTTCTCTCTGCCTGCCTGTTTGCTTGCTTGCTTCTTCCCACCCCTTGCTCTGTGGGTGGCTGGTCCTATTTATAGAGGCCTTGGTCCTCTTCCCAAATATCAAGCGGGAAGGGAGCCAACAATGGCGGGCTAATTTGAAGGGGGACGGCTAGTATCAACTATCCTGACAAAAGTAGTCTTCGCCTGCGCAAAGCTCTGGTGATGACGCCGTCTTGGGCTCCATGGTGACCTCCATCTCGTAGTCCTCCTGGTCTTGGTCTCGTTGCACCGAAATGGTAACCTTTGCCTGATGCCTCGGTACTCCGCGGCTGCGCTTGCCCCCTTTGCACCAAAGAGGAAGGGAGGACGCTGCGCAGGCTGGCACCCGCCTGGCGCCCCCGGTCGTCATGGCTTGCGTCACGGGCACCTCGTGAGGTACCCCGCCTTGATCTCTCTGCCTCCTCATGAGCCAGCCTGACGAGGCCGTGCCTGAGGAAGCTCCGTGTCGTCCGCCCCGCGAGGCTTGGCCCCTCGCGAGGGTCTTGGGTTTGTGTTGGTGAAGATGGGCCGCGCTGGGCCCCCCCTTTGAGCCACGCCGCAGGCCGCAGGCAGGCAAGTCTGGGGACCCCCGTTCCCAGAACGCCGACACTTCGGATTCTCTCTGGCTTCCCTCCTCTACCCTGCTAAGTGTGGCCGTGGCGCGCGGCTCTGACTGCCCGTGCACTAGTAAAGGGGTCAAAAGGAGAGCCCCTACTTTTGTACACCGACACAAGCAACCGTTACCCTTCGTGGGTTGAAGTTTCCATCAACGTCGATGTAAGATAGCACCACCTATCGGAACCACGCCAAAAATCTCTGTGTCTACATTGCGTTTGCTCCCTCCAGACTCGTCCCCTTTACCTTCATATGCAATGATTTTCATTCTGCTGCTATACTCTTAGAATTGCATGTATAGGTTGATTGCTTGACTTGTGTTAAGTTGCTAAAATCTTCCAAGACATAAAATTGGGAAAATGCTACAATTTTATTTGTCAAGTAGTCTAATCACCCCCCCTTCTAAACATACTTTTGATCCTACAATTGTTCCCTTTTTGTTTTTGTTTATTTGTGTTCCACCCTTCTTCCTCCTCTAGTGGTTTCCTCTTCCAACTGACCCATTTGTATCGTCGGGAGCACAGCCACCTCCACCCTAACTGAGAACATTGTCGCACATTGCCCCACTACCCTTTCTTGTCTCATATACTGCCGCTCATGCCTTTCCTCTAATTCCCACCCACCGTGCCATATATTCCGTCGTTGACGACCACACATCTCTCAATTTGAACCTATCAACCCTCTGCTAGTCCTCTGATACGTCTCCGTCGTATCTACTTTTCCAAACACTTTTGTCCTTGTTTTGGACTCTAACTAGCCTGATTTGAATGGAACTAACCCGGACTGACATTGTTTTCAGCAGAATTGACATGGTGTTATTTTTGTGCAGAAATAGAAGTTCTCGGAATGACCTGAAAATCACAGAGATTATTTTTGGAATATATATAAAATACTCGAAGAAGAATCCACGTCAGGGGGCCCACACCCTGTTCATGAGGGTGGGGGCACGCCTACACCCCTGGGCGCGCCCCTGCCTTGTGGGCCCCCTGACACTCCATCGACCTCAACTCCAAATCCATATATTCGTGTTCGGGGAGAAAAAAATCGGAGAGATGGATTCATCGCGTTTTACGATACAGAGCCACTGCCAAGCCCTAAACTCTCTCGGGAGGGTGATCTGGAGTCCGTTCGGGGCTCTGGAGAGGGGAATCCATCGCCATCATCATCATCAACCTTCCTCCATCACCAATTTCATGATGCTCACCGCCGTGTGTGAGTAATTCCATCATAGGCTTGCTGGACGGTGATGGGTTGGATGAGATTTATCATGTAATCGAGTTAGTTTTGTTAGGGTTTGATCCCTAGTATCCACTATGTTCTGAGATTGATGTTGCTATGACTTTGCTATGCTTAATGCTTGTCACTAGGGACCGAGTGCCATGATTTCAGATCTGAACCTATTTATGTTTTCATGAACATATGTGAGTTCTTGATCCTATCTTGCAAGTTATAGTCACCTATTATGTGTTATGATCCGTTAACCCCGAAGTGACAATAATCGGGACCATTACCGGTGATGATCGTAGTTTGAGGAGTTCATGTATTCACTATGTGTTAATGCTTTGGTCCGGTACTCTATTAAAAGGAGGCCTTAATATCCCTTAGTTTCCAATAGGACCCCGCTGCCACGGGAGGGTAGGACAAAAGATGTCATGCAAGTTCTTTTCCATAAGCACGTATGACTATATTCGGAATACATGCCTACATTACATTGATGAACCGGAGCTAGTTCTGTGTCACCCTATGTTATAACTGTTGCATGATCGATCGCATCTGACATAATTATCCATCATTGATCCAATGCCTACGAGCTTTTCATATATTGTTCTTCACTTATTTACTTTTCCGTTGTTACTGTTAAAATCACTATAAAACCAAAAATATTACTTTTGCTACCGTTACCACTACTATCATATTACTTTGCTACTAAATACCTTACTGCAGATATTAAGTTTCCAGGTGTGGTTGAATTGACAACTCAGCTGCTAATACTTGAGAATATTCTTTGGCTCCCCTTGTGTCTAATCAATAAATTTGGGTTTAATACTCTACCCTCGAAAACTGTTGCGATCCCCTATACTTGTGGGTTATCATCCTCCATGCAGATGCCAAGGCCGGCGGCATCATTTCTGTCTCAATCACATTAGAGACGCCGTGGCTGGCCGTCTCACCTTTGCAATTTCTTCATTTTCTACCTCTTCTCTATCGAAATCGACTGAAACGATTTCCCAAGGATTAGCAAACACGAACAAATTAATGTACTTCCACAAATTGACCGCATAAAGTACCATTAAAAAATACTCAAATCAAACAAAGTACATAAGGACAACACATACAATCTCAATGTTCTCCATAGACATGAGATCCTCCGAGGACATGTATGTCTGACTTGAATCAATGCACCATGTCGATGAAATACAGTCGACTGAGGGTGAGGGTGACCAGCTCCCGGTCCTGCACGGCAAACTCCCTCAAGGCCATTTGCACCACGTCCATGTCATTAGGGTCGCTACCGCTACCACTACCTCCAGCAGGGCCGCTCGGACCAGCCGTGTCCATGATGTAGTAGTAGGACCAATCACTAGCTCCACCACCTATGTTACCTAGTTGGTTGTTGGCAGAGGACTCATGGTGCATCTCTGCCACCGCCTATTTAGGTTGCTCACTGGGAGGGTATGTTGTCCCGTGAACATGGACATGTTCATGCTTGCATTGGCTGCCTGCTGGATGATTGCTCACTAACCATCTATGTCGGTAACAGACCATAGGACAGGCAGTGGTTCAGGTGTGCATTGGGAGGGATGTAGTACGAGTACCCCTTGTTTTGCTCATCGGCGAAATTCAAATCCGGCGCCCAGTACTGCATGTTGGTCGGGTTTGGGTGGTAGTACATCATTGATCCAATGCCTACGAGCTTTTCATATATTGTTCTTCGCTAATTTACTTTTTCCTTATTACTGTTACAATCACTATAAAACCGAAAATATTACTTTTGCTACCGTTACCACTACTATCATATTACTTTGCTACTAAATACCGTGCTGCAGATATTAAGTTTCCAGGTGTGGTTGAATTGACAACTCAGCTGCTAATAGTTGAGAATATTCTTTCGCTCCCCTTGTGTCGAATCAATAAATTTGGGTTGAATACTCTACCCTCGAAAACTGTTGTGATCCCCTATACTTGTGGGTTATCAAGACTATTTTCTGGCGCCGTTGCCGGGGAGCATAGCTCTATTCTTTGAGTCACTTAGAATTTATATCTACTGATCACTATGAAGAAGTTGAAAGATCAAAGAACCAAAGATTTTTCCCTCAACTACGAGGGGAGGTAAGGAATTGCCATCTAGCTCTGCACTTGATTCACCTTCTGTTTTGAGTAAACTTGCGACACCTACACATGCTATTGATTCTGATAGGTCGCACGTTATTGATGATGCCACTTCTACTTTGCATGATATTGATGATGAAACTACTTCTATGCTTGATACTACTGTGCCACTAGGTGAATATCTTGATGAACAACTTGCTAGGGCTAGAGAGAATAAATTATTGAAACTGATAATATTGATGAAAGTGATGATGAAGATTCTCCCCCTAGATATGAATTGCCTGTTGTGCCTGAGGGTTATGTTATGGATGAAGAAACTGCTAGAGACTTCTTAGCTTGCAATGATAGATCTGATCTTAAGAAATTATTAGCTAAGCTTAAAGAAAAGTCTTTGAATGCTAGAATGAAATATGAACCTTCTTTTGCTACTTCACCTATCTTTATTACCGATAAGGATTATGATTTCTCTGTTGATCCCGAATTAATTACTTTGGTTGAATTTGATCCTTTCTATGGCTATGAATCTGAAACTGTTGTGGCACATCTTACTAAATTAAATGATATAGCCACCCTGTTTACTCATGATGAGAAAACTCGCTATTACTTTATCCTTAAGTTGTTTCCGTTCTCATTAAAGGGTGATGCTAAAACATGGTTTAATTCTCTTGACCCAGGTTGTGTGCGTAGTCCCCAGGATATGATTTATTACTTCTCTACTAAATATTTCCCCGCTCATAAGAAACAAGCTGCCTTAAGGGAAATATATAATTTTGTGCAAATTGAAGAAAACAGTCTCCCACAAGCTTGGGGAGGCTTCTCCAATTACTTAATGCTTTGCCTGATCATCCTCTCAAGAAAAATGAAATACTTTATATCTTTTATAATGGACTAACCGATACTTCCAGATACCACCTCGATAGTTGTGTTGGTTGTGTTTTCGGGGAAAGAATTGTTGATCAAGCTGAATTGCTATTGAATAATATGTTGACTAATGAAAATAATCGGACACTTCCTGAACCAACTCGTAAGCCAACTCCGAAGAAAAGGGGTATTCTATTTCTAAGTCCTGAAGATGTGCAAGAGGCAAAGAAATCTATGAAAGAAAAAGGTATTAAAGCTGAAGATGTTAATAATTTACCACCTATTGAAGAAATACATGGTCTTGATAACCCGACACAGGTAGTAAAGGTAAATTCTCTCTATAGATTTGATAAATGTGAAATCCCATTTACTAAGTGAGGGAGTCCTGGATTAGGGGGTCTCTGGACAGCCGGACTATCTCTATTAGTCGGACTGTTAGACTACGAAGATACAAGATTGAAGACCTCGTCTTGTGTCCGGATGGGACTCTACTTGGCGTGGAAGGCAAACTAGGCAATACGGATATGGATACCTCCTCCTTTGTAACCGACCTTGTGTAACCCTAACCCTCTCCGGTGTCTATATAAACCGAAGGGTTTTAGTCCATAGGACAACAACCACAACATACAATCATACCATAGGCTAGCTTCTAGGGTTTAGCCTCTCTGATCTCGTGGTAGATCTACTCTTGTACTACCAATATCATCAATATTAATCAAGCAGGATGTAGGGTTTTACCTCCATCAAGAGGGCCCAAACCTGGGTAAAACATTGTGTCCCCTGCCTCATGTTACCATCCGGCCTAGACGCACAGTTCGGGACCCCCTACCCGAGATCCGCCGGTTTTGACACTGACATTGGTGCTTTCATTGAGAGTTCCTCTATGTCGTCGTCGTTAGGCTTGATGGCTCCTACTATCATCGATAGCGATGCGGTCCAGGGTGAGACTTTTCTCCCTGGACAGATCTTCGTATTCGGCGGCTTTGCACTGCGGGCTAATTCGCTTGGCCATCTGGAGCAGATTGAAAGTTACGCCCCTGGCCGTCAGGTCAGATTAGGAAGTTTGAACTGCACGGCCGACATCCGCAGAGACTTGATCTTCGACGGATTCGAGCCACAGCCGGACGCGCCGCACTGTCACGATGGGTATGACCTAGCTGTGCCGCCGAACAGTACCCCAGAGGCCGCGCCCACATCAGCTCTGACCCTTAGCTCGGAGCCAACTGCGCCAATCGAGGACGGGTGGTTAGACACCGCCTCAGGGGCTGCAGTCTCAACGGTGATCGAGCCGAACACCAGCCTAATCCTCTGCGCAGCCCGTGACTCCAAGGTGCCAGACTCTTTTTTTAACTCGGAACCGCCCGCGCCCCTGCCAATCGAATCTGATTGGGTGCCGATCATGGAATTCACCGCCGCGGATATCTTTCAGCACTCGCCCTTCGGCGACATTCTGAATTCACTAAGGTCTCTCTCTTTGTCAGGAGAGCCCTGGCCGGATTATGGCCAACAGGATTGGGATGCGGACGACGAAGAAATTCAACGCCCACCCACCACCCACTTCGTAGCACTGTCGATGATTTAACCGACATGCTCGACTTCGACTCCGAAGACATCGACGGTATGGACGACGATGTAGGAGACGAACATGAACCAGCACCTACAAGGCACTAGAAAGCCACCTCGTCATATGACATATACATGGTGGATACACCCAAAGAAGGCAATGGCGACGAGATAGCGGAGGATGACCCCTCCAAGAAACAATCCAAGCGCCGACGTCAGCGGCACCACTCTAAGTCTCGCCAAAGCAAAAGTGGTGATACCAGCAAAGGAGATAATAACACCCCGGATAGTGCCGATGACAACAACAATCCCCTCCGGCATGGTTTAGAGCAGGAGGAGGGAGGAGCCAGCTCTCCTGAGAGAGCGGCAGACGGAGAGGAGGAGGATGACAATTACATGCCCCCCTCCAAAGACGAGGCAAGCCTCGGCGACGATGAATTCGCTGTACCAGAGGATCCCGTCGAACAAGAGTGCTTCAAGCGTCGGCTTATGGCCACGGCAAATAGCTTGAAGAAAAAGCAGCAGCAGCTTCAAGCTGATCAAGATCTGCTAGCTGACAGATGGACTGAAGTCCTCGCGGCCGAGGAATATAAACTCGAGCGCCCCTCCAAGAATTACCCAAAGTGCAGGTTACTACCCCGACTGGAGGAAGAAGCGTATGATACGGCTGATCGGCCACCTCGTGGCCGCGATAGAGAGGCATTCCAGCCAAAAGCTTAGCCTCCACCCCGACGCCATTCAAATAAAAAGGCATGGGGAGATAAGCCAGACCTGCGAGACATATTGGAGGACAAAGCAAAGCATGCAAGATCGATCTATGGATCACGACGGCGCACCACTCTGCGAGACGATAAACGTCACGCCGGATACAGTAAAAGCAAATCCGGCCAGGCCGAACACAGCGGGCAAGACCCATTCGAGCTGCGTCCAATATAGCCCAATACAGAGGCGCCGCACACCCCTTATGCTTCACAGACGAAGTAATGGAACATCAATTCCCAGAAGGTTTCAAACCTGTAAATATTGAATCATACGACGGCACAATAGATCCCGCTGTATGGATTGAGGATTTCCTCCTCCACATCCACATGGCCCGCGGTGATGACTTACACGCCATCAAATACCTCCCACTAAAGCTCAAAGGACCAGCGCGGCATTGGCTTAACAGATTGCTAGTGGACTCCATTAGCTGTTGGGAAGATCTGGAAGCCGCATTCCTCGACAACTTTCAGGGCACTTATGTGCGACCACCAGACGCCGATGACTTGAGCCACATAATTCAGCAGCCAGAAGAGTCGGCCAAGCAATTCTGGACTCGGTTTCTTACAAAGAAAAATCAAATCGTCGACTATCCGGATGCGGAGGCCTTAGCGGCTTTCAAACACAACATCCGAGACGACATCCGAGACGAGTGGCTAGCCTGGCACCTTGGTCAGGAAAAGCCGAAATCTATGGCAGCTCTCACGACGCTCATGACCCGCTTTTGTGCGGGAGAAGACAGCTGGCTGGCTCGCAGTAATAACATATCAAAGAACCATGGTACCTCAGATACCAAGGACGGCAATAGCAGGTCACGTCGCAACAAACATAAGCGCCGCATTAACAGTGAAAATACTAAGGATACGGCAGTCAATGCCGGATTCAAAGGCTCTAAACCCGGTCAGCAAAAAAAGGCATTCAAACAAAGTACGCCGGGTCCGTCCAGCTTGGACCGTATACTCGATCGCTCGTGTCAAATACATGGCACCCCAGACAAGCCAGCCAATCACACCAACAGGGATTGTTGGGTGTTCAAGCAGGCCGGTAAGTTAATTGCCGAAAACAAGGACAAGGGGCCGCATAGCGATGACGAGGAGGAGCCCCGGCAGCCGCACACTGGAGGACAGAAGAGGTTTCCCCCGCAAGTGCAGATGGTGAACATGATATACGCAACCCACATCCCCAAGAGGGAGTGGAAGCGTGCGCTCAGGGACGTATATGCGTTAGAGCCAGTCGCCCCAAAGTTCAACCCTTGGTCCTCCTGTTCAATCACCTTCGATCGCAGGGACCACCCCACTAGTCTCAGTCATGGTGGATTCACCGCACTGGTCCTAGACCCAATCATTGACGGATTTCACCTCACTGGAGTCCTTATGGATGGCGGCAGCAGCCTGAACCTGCTTTATCAGTACACAGTGTGCAAAATGGGTATAGACCCCTCAAGGATCAAACCCACAAAAATGACCTTTAAAGGCGTCATTCCAGGTGTGGAGGCCCATTGCACAGGCTCAATTACACTGGAAGTGGTCTTCGGATCCCCGGATAACTTCCCAAGCGAAGAGTTAATCTTTGATATAGTCCCGTTCCGCAGTGGTTATCACGCGCTGCTCGGGCGAACCGCATTTGCTAGATTCAATGCGGTACCGCATTATGCATACCTCAAGCTCATGATGCCAGGACCTCGCGGAGTTATTACAGTAAATGGAAACACAGAGCGCTCCCTCCGAACAGAGGAGCACACCGCGGCCCTCGCAGCAGAAGCACAAAGCAGCCTCTCAAGGCAATCAACCAGTTCGGCGCTTCAAAGCCCGGACACCTTCAAGCGCGCTCGGGGCAATCGGCAAATAGACCACCTGGCGCGATCCGAGCTCGCGTAGCAATACGGCGGCCACCCCAATCCCATCCCAGTGGCGAAACTTGTGCCGCGCGTACATAATTACGCATTAAAAATACCATGGGCACAGATGAGGAGGGGGGCACAACTGTGGCACGCCCCAAGACGCGGCTTAAACCGCACTAGGGGCTTCCCGTTTGGTTATTTTTCTTTTTTTTTCAGGACCTTAATCTCTGGAAACACTGTCCGGCAGCACTATTGCCGAACACATGATGCAGTAACCAAGGAGGCAGTCAGCTACGTCATACCACGGAATTCACAGGTGGATTACAATAACGAGCGAAATATTCAATTTAATATCATTCCTCAGCTTGCCCTTGGAAGGGACATAGTCCTACTCTTTGCTTATCGCACTATCTATATCATTCTGCTTTAACGCAATTTTTTGAATAAACAATGCATGACATTACGACTATTATTGCATTCTTGTTATATATATATATATATATATGTGTGTGTGTGTGTGTGTGTGTGTGTGTGCGTGTGTGTGTGTTCATTAATGACGCCTTGCAACCGTACACTCTGGTACGACCAATACACCAGGGGCTTACGTACCCCACAATGCGGTGTGAAAAGTCCGAACAATTTCACAAGTGCGGCACCCCGAACTTATAGCATTATATG
Source organism: Triticum urartu (assembly GCF_003073215.2). Classification (NCBI taxonomy): domain Eukaryota; kingdom Viridiplantae; phylum Streptophyta; class Magnoliopsida; order Poales; family Poaceae; genus Triticum; species Triticum urartu. The sequence goes on along the minus strand of NC_053022.1, from coordinate 91,417,795 downwards.
CATCAGCTCCGAATCATGTCTTTGGTCAAATGTTGGGTTTGCCCAGCTCCTATGTTTTGGTACCTTACGTTCCGCTCTATCAGCTAAGGTAGCGCTAGGAGAACTACTGCGATTGTGCCCCGGTTCTGCTGGGTTCAGCACATCAGTAGAGAAAGCTAAAGCTGACTGTCATGATAAGGCGAGAGACTGGTCGCTGTTCGGTGAGGTTTTCGAGTCCCTAAAGACTTATGCCGCTTAGAGCGAAGGGTCGGCCCTGTCCGGCTTAAAGGCGTGTAGCGCGCCCCAAATTCGGCCTTCCGAATACCAGGGGCTTCGCCGAAATTTAAAAATAGAATTCTATGGCTAAGTGAGAGTGATAAAGCATTATTAGTCTGGTTGCCTTGTTCGCTGTGCTGAGCACCTCCCTCGAAGGACCCAAACATGGGAACAAGAGTGCTCAGGTTTACCCCGAACACCCCAGCACTCGTGGCATGGGGGCAGAAGCCGAGGACTAGCCATCTCTCATATTATAAACAGCCAAACAGAAGGTAATATTTTAAATTCAAACAAGCGTTACATAGCGCATATGAAACAAGTTTTCATAAATACAGGATAAAACGAGCAAGTCTCATTCAAATATTACATCTTTTGAACACTCGTCCGCAATAAAACGGGCACCCGGCAGAACACCCTCGTAGTACATCTCGGGGTGGCGGTGCTCCTTGCCCTCCGGCGGCCCCTCCTTGATCAGCTTCACGGCGTCTAGCTTGACCCACTGCAATTTCACACGGGCGAAAGCCCGGCGTGCACCTTCAATGCAGACAGATTGCTTGACGACCTCCAGCCACGAGTAGGCATCCACAAGCCGCCTCACCAGGCCGAAGAAGCTGTTCGGAAGGGCGACGCCAGGCCACAGCCGGACTATAAAGCTCTTCATGGCCCGATCGGCCGCCTTATGTAGCTCGACCATCTGCTTCAGCTGGTCGCTCATTGGCACCGGGTGTTCGGCCTCAGCATACTGAGACCAGAACAGCTTCTCCGTTGAGCTTCCATCCTCGGCCTGGTAAAATTCTGCGGCATCGGACATGCTGCGGGGCAAATCTGCGAATGCTCCTGGAGAGCTCCGGATTCGGGTAAGTAATTGGTAATTTACTTTTACATGCTTGCTTTGCATATAGAAAGCCTTACCCGCCGCTATCTTCTTCATTGCGTCGATCTCCTAGAGGGCTTTTTGGGCTTTGGCCTTGGCACTTCTTGCGCTCTCGAGGGCCACGGCAAGCTCAGGCTCCCGCGTCTTTGAGTCAAGCTCCAACGCCTCGTGCTTCGCCACGAGAGCCTGGAGCTCTTCCTGCACCTCGCCCACCCGAGCCTCGTGCTTCTCTCGCTCGCTGCGCTCCTTGGCCGCTATATCCTCGGCCTTGGTTAGCGCTTGCTTCAAGGTCGCCACCTCGGTCGTGGCCCCTGGCAAATATACGTTGATCCTGTCATTTTGCAATTGTGTCTTCTTTTATATATACATATCTATAGACAGGGTATTACTTACCCTTGTTCTCCTCGAGCTGCCTCTTGGCAAGGCCGAGCTCTTTCCTGGACCCCTCGAGGTCCTGCTTCAGTACGGCGACCTCCGCAGTCAGTGCGGCGGACGCCAGCAGCGAAGCCTGCATATGCATATTGACATACTTATATTAGACTCATGCGATATTATTTGATCCTCTGCTCGGCTTTTCTTTGTGAACATCGAACAAAGCATTAGGGGCTACTGTCTATGCGGTAATATTTCTACTACATTTTAAAACACTTACTTCAAAGCTTGTTAGAAGGCTGGCACAGGCTTCAGTCAATCCGCTCTTGGCGGACTGAACCTTCTTGATCACCGCACTCATGATAGTGCAGTGCTTCTCGTCGATGGAAGCGCTGTGAAGCGCTTCCAGCAGATTGTCCGGCGCCTCTGGATGGACAGAGGTCACCAGCACAGGCGTCTTGCCCCTCTTAGAAGGAGGCCACCTTCCCGAGCCCGGAACCGCTGGAGGGTCCGGCGCGGTGTTCGGCTGAGGGCCGAACTCGGAGCTCTCAGGGGCCCCGTCCCCTCAGCTCCTGGAGTCCGGAAGGTCGCTTTGAGGCGCCTCCAGGACTGTCTCCCCTCGACCCGGTGCCTCTTGAGACAGCACCTCGGCGTCGTCAGCAGGATGAGGGGAGGTGGCGGTCGGGACTGGATCGCTATCCATGTCCGACGAGCCCAGGGAGTCGTCCGATGATACATCGATGCTGGTTCGCGGCGGCCTGCATAATCATGTTCGGCGTTAGGGAAAGCAGTGCGACAAAGGAATGCTACGAGTTACTCTGGTATCCGAATACTTACGATCTCCCCAGGGGCTTGGCCCTGGGCAACCACTCGTCTTCGTCTTTGTCGGCGGCGGTGGAGCTGTTCGGAAGGAGAGTCCTTCCCTTCTTTGACCCTTTGGCCCCCCCAGTTAGGGCGGCCTTCCTTTTATTATCTCCCCTGCAGGAGGGGGAGCATCTTCTTCTTCTTCCTCGTCTTCGGGGGAGGAGTGCACCGCAGAGTCATCGGACGGTGAGTCCGACGACGCCCGGCGTCAGGAACTCCTTCGGGTTCCCTTGGCCTTCTTGGTCTTCTTCGGCACCGTATAAGGAGCCGGGGTCAGCATCTTTGCCAGAAGAGCGTCTGCTGGGCCTTCGGGCAAAGGAGCCGGACAATCGATCTGTCCGGCCGTCTCCTGCCAGTCGTGTCAAAGGTACGGGAGTTTAGATCCCACATGGAGTCAACCTATAAAAAATAAGTATCCTGTGAGAGGTAAAGCAGCTTACCGCTTTGGCTTGGCGCTTCGGGCTGAATCCACGATCCTCAATAATTGGAGGGGGACCTCGGCGCTTTTGAACAGCACCCTCCAGGCATCTTCGTGAGTTGTGCCGAAAAGCCTGTTTAGAGTTCGGTGCCGTGCCGGGTCGAACTCCCACAAGTTGAACTCCCATTGTTGGCACGGGAAAATCCGGCGGTGGAGCATGACCTGGACCACGTTGACAAGTTTGAGCTTCTTGTTCACCATGTTTTGAATACATGTTTGGAGTCCGGTCAGCTCTTCCAAACTACCCCAGGACAGGCCCTTCTCTTTCCAGGAGGTGAGCCGCGTGGGGATGCCAGATCAGAACTCGGGGGCCGCCGCCCATACAGGGTCGCGCGGCTCGGTGATGTAGAACCACCCCGATTGCCACCCCTTTATGGTTTCCACAAAGGAGCCCTCGATCCATGTTACGTTGGGCATCTTGCCCACCATGGCGCCTCCGCACTCCGCCTGGCGGCCACCCACCACCTTTGGCTTGACATTGAAGGTCTTCAACCATAAGCCGAAGTGGGGCTTGATGCGGAAGAAGGCCTCGCACACGACGATAAACGCCGAGATGTTGAGGATGAAGTTCGGGGCCAGATCATGGAAATCCAGGTCGTAATAGAACATGAGCCCCCGGACGAATGGATGGAGAGGGAATCCCAGTCCGCGGAGGAAATGGGTGAGGAATACTACCCTCTCATGGGGCCTGGGGGTGGGGATGAGCTGCCCCTCATCTGGGAGCCGGTGCGCGATGTCGTCGGGCAGGTATCCGGCTCTCCTCAGTTTCTTGATGTCTCCCTCCGTGACGGAGGAGACCATCCACCTGCCTCCCGCTCCGGACATGGTTGGAGAAGGTTGAGGTGGGAAGTGTGGACTTGGGCGCTAGAGCTCGAGTGTGCAAAAACGGATGAGCAAAGGAGGAATAAGGCGTGGATAGGAAGGTGAATCCTTATCCCTTTATATGGGCGAACGAAACTAAGTGTTCCCACTTTCCTGGTAAAACTCTCTTATCCACCAAGCGCCGTAATTGATGGCGCGGTTGGGTTACCCATGCCCGTATTGATGAGAATCCCATAATAAGGGGACACGATCTCTGCTTTGACAAGACGTGTCGAAAAACGGCCTCGCGTTATGTGTGGGGCTGGTTAAAGGAAACGGTTCGAATAATCACCGGGCCATGACATAACGTCGTGCTACCAGAACAAGTCAGCAAATTAGATCTGTAAAAATATTATTCTCTCTACGGTGGAATGTGGAACTTATTTTGCAGGGTCGGACACTATCCTTGTATTCAAATTCTTTTGTGATGTATTCGGAGAAGGAACCCGCCTTGCAATGCCGAAGACAATACTGCGCGCCGGACTCATCGTCATTGAAGCCTGGTTCACGGGATACTGAGGGAGTCCTGGATTAGGGGGTCTCCGGACAGCCGGACTATCTCTATTGGCCGGACTGTTAGACTACGAAGATACAAGATTGAAGACTTCATCTCATGTCCGGATGGGACTCTACTTGGCGTGGAAGGCAAGCTAGGCAATACGGATATGGATACCTCCTCCTTTGTAACCGACCTTGTGTAACCCTAACCCTCTTCGGTGTCTATATAAACCGAAGGGTTTTAGTCCATAGGACAACAACCACAACATACAATCATACCATAGGCTAGCTTCTAGGGTTTAGCCTCTCTGATCTCGTGGTAGATCTACTCTTGTACTACCCATATCATCAATATTAATCAAGCAGGACGTAGGGTTTTACCTCCATCAAGAGGGCCCGGACCTGGGTAAAACATTGTGTCCCCTGCCTCTTGTTACCATCCGGCCTAGACGCACAGTTCGGGACCCCCTACCCGAGATCCGCCGGTTTTGACACCGACACTAAGTTTGCTAGCTAATGCTTGGATGAGTTTGCTGACTTTATGGTTAAACAAGAAAACTTCAATGCTTATGTTGGTAGACAATTGAAACACAATGATGATATGCTTGAACACTTGAGTGATTATATGTCTAGAGTTAAAGGTGAACTTAAACTTATTAGTAAAGATGCTTCTATGGTTACCACTCAAGTAGAACAAGTACTTAAAGCTCAGAATGATTTTCTTAATGAATTAAATAATAAGAAAAATGATAATGTTGTTAGAGTTATGACTAGAGGTGGTAAAATGACTCAGGAACCTTTGTATCCTGAGGGCCATCCTAAGAGAATTGAGCAAGATTCTCAGAGAATTAATATTGATGCACCTAGTCCTTCCAAGAGGAAGAAAAAGAAAAATGATAGGACTTTGCATGCTTCTAGTGAACCTGTTGTTGACACACCTGAGAATCCCAATGATATTTCTATTTCTGATGCTGAAACACAATCTGGTAATGAACACGAACCTAGTGATAATGTTAATGATGATGTTCATGTTGATGCTCAACCTAGCAATGAAAATGATGTAGAGATTGAACCTGCTTTTGATCTTGATAACCCACAATCAAAGAATCAACGTTATAATAAGAGAGACATTGTTGCTAGGAAGCACGGTAAAGAAAGAGAACCATGGGTTCAGAAACCCATGCCTTTTCCTCCTAAACCATCTAAGAAAAAGGATGATGAGGATTTTGAGCGCTTTGCTGAAATGATTAGATCTATCTTTTTGCGTATGCGTTTGACTGATATGCTTAAAATGAACCCTTATGCTAAGTATATGAAAGATATTGTTACAAATAAAAGAAAGATAACGGAAGCTGAAATTTCCACCATGCTTGCTAATTATACTTTTAAGACTGGAATACCAAAGAAACCAGGAGATCTAGGAGTACTGACTATACCATGCTCCATTAAAAGAAACTATGTTAAAACTGCTTTATATGATCTTGGGGCCGGTGTTAGGTTATGCCTCTCTCTTTATATCGTAGACTTGATTTGAATAAGTTGACACCTACTGAAATATCTTTGCAAATGGCTGATAAATCAACTGCTATACCTGTCGGTATTTGTGAGGATGTGCCTGTTGTGGTTGCAAACGTTACTATTTTAACGGACTTTGTTATTCTTGATATTCCCAAGGACGATAGTATGTCTATTATTCTTGGTAGACCCTTTTTGAATACTGCAGGGGCTGTTATTGATTGCAACAAAGGCAATGTCACTTTTCATGTTAATGGTAATGAGCATACGGTACACTTTCCGAGGAAACAACCTCAAGTCCACAGTATAAATTCTATTGGAAAATTTTCAATAATCATTATTGGAGGTTTTGAATTTCCTCTTCCTACTGTCAAGAAGAAATATGATATTCTTATTTTTGGGGATGTGCATATCCCCATTGAGGCAACCTAGTGTTATTCGAAAATTCTCCGGTTTCATGTTATTCGAAATGAGTTTGTTAACAAGACCTGATCAACCTTGTTAGTGGATTCCTTTTGAGGAGCATGATATGGATGAAGTTAGAAAACACAGCCTTCTGTACCCTCCTTTTACTTTCTGTTATTTATGTTAAATAAAGCAATAATAGTATTTTCTCTCTGTTTTCTGAATTATCCATGCAATAAAAAAATACACCGAAAATAAAAGTTCTCCAAATGCCTTGAAAATTAAATATGATTTTTTTCTAGAATATTTGAGAATATATGGCACTGAGAACACAACAGGGGGAGCAGCCACGTGCCCACGAGGGCGGAGGGCGCGCCCCCTACCTCGTGGACCCCACGTGGGTCCCCTCCACTTATCCTTTTACCACACACTTCGTCTTGCTCCAAAAAAATCACTAGCCAACTCGAACCCGAGTTCTTTCTCATCTTGCTACCATTTTCAATCTCCTTGCTCAAAGCTCCTCTCACAAAACTGCTTTGGGGGATTGTTCTTTGGTATGTGACTCCTCCAATGGTCCAATTAGTTTTTGTTCTAGTGATTTATTTATTGCAAATTTTTGCTGCTTAGGTGACCCTGTTCTTGAGCTTGCATGTCAAATTTATGTGGTCAAAAGTAGTTTTAATGCATGATATGGCCTCTAGGCACTTGTAGGAGTAGTTGGTATCAATCTTGTTGAGTTTGGTTCACTTTTATTTTTGAGTTACTAAAAATTTCAGAAATTTTTCAGAGGAAGAAATATGTTTAGGAAAATGTACAAGGGTGGTTCCTCAAGGAAACAAGGACCCAGGCCCGCAATACGCGAGCCGGACAATGAACTACCAAGGGAGGCTCAAGTGCAGCCTTGTGAATGGCCGTCAGAGGACTTCATGGTTCGAGCAGGAATCAAGGAGGAATTTGACGCATATGTGCGTAACGCTGATCTTGAGATCTTCGAGGCAGATAAGTGTCGTCAGTACTACTACCTCACTGATTCCTTTTTGAGAAGGTTTGAATTTACGTCATCACGCAATTCTCAAACTGTCCTATTTGATCTTTATGATAAATCTTATACCATGGACTTAGAAGATTTTAATACTGCTTGTAAACTCCCACAGTGGGGTAATGTTAGTGAACCTCATAAATCTGAATATAAGGATTTTCTTGCTATCACTGTGGGGGAATCTAGGGAAATTATGCAAGCTACCGTGGGGAGCATTCATTTTCCTGATATCCATTATTTTGCTCTCTTTATAGGTAGATGCATAAATGGTAAGGATGAGGTATGTCACATGTGTGTGCTAGATCTTAGTGTTCTCAAGAGTTCTGTGTTAGGACATAGACAATATAACTTGGGGGCCATTGTTGCACCTAGGTTGCATAATAACAAAATTAATGGAGATTTCTTTGGTGGAATTTATGCAACCCGTTTAGCTGATTTTCCTGAGATACCCATTCATGGATATGATATTGAGTTGCCTCCTGCTTATTTAGATTATGATGCTATGGTTCTTCATCAGTTCGTTGAGAGGAACAATCAGTCCCTCCAGTATCGACTAATCTTTGACAGACGACGCACCTATCATGTCGCTCTCCCTTCTCCTGCTTTCTTTGACTTTCTGGAAAAAAGGAGATATGTAATAACCAAGGAGGAGGCGGACGAGTACGAGAGGAGGAAAGAGGAAGCCTGCCTCCAAGCTGCTCTTCAGGCAGTAGCTGATGCATCTCAGTACGACCCCAGCTTCAACTTCGGATACCCACCAGGCCATCCATGGGCATAGACCAACTTAGGCCAAAAGCCTAAGCTTGGGGGAGTACGTATCTCTCACCGACATTATATTCATGTTCACACACTCATGCCAGTTGTCGGTGCTCATACTTTTTCATTTTATCATCCATGCTAGTTTATTTTCTTTTTAAGCTTTTCTTCTTGTGTGTTTGAAAGACCTTAAGAAAAAACAAAAAAAAGTAGTTGTAGCTTTTAGTTAGTTTACTTTCCATGCCTATAGTAGTAGTAAATTAAAAGAAAACCCAAAAATATTTCTCGTTCTTCTTTTGCTTGTTGGGAGCTTTCCCGTGTAAATAGTTTTGTTTTATTACTTTGCTACTAAATACCTTGCTGTAGATATTAAGTTTCCAGGTGTGGTTGAATTGACAACTCAGCTGCTAATACTTGAGAATATTCTTTGGCTCCCCTTGTGTCGAATCAATAAATTTGGGTTGAATACTCTACCCTCGAAAACTATTGCGATCCCCTATACTTGTGGGTTATCAAGACTATTTTCTGGCGCCGTTGCCGGGGAGCATAGCTCCATTCTTTGAGTCACTTGGAATTTATATATACTGATCACTATAAAGAACTTGAAAGATCAAAGAACCAAGATTTTTCCCTCAACTACGAGGGGAGGTAAGGAATTTCCATCTATCTCTGCACTTGATTCACCTTCTGTTTTGAGTAAACTTGCGACACCTACACGTGCTATTGATTCTGATAGGTCGCACGTTATTGATGATGCCACTTCTACTTTGCATGATATTTATGATGAAACTACTTCTATGCTTGATACTATTGTGCCACTAGGTGAATTTCTTGATGAACAACTTGCTAGGGCTAGAGAGAATGAAATTATTGAAACTGATAATATTGATGAAAGTGATGATGAAGATTCTCCCCCTAGATATGAATTGCCAGTTGTGCCTGAGGATTATGTTATGGATGAAGAAACTGTTAGAGACTTCTTAGCTTGCAATGATAGATCTGATCTTAAGAAATTATTAGCTAAGCTTAAAGAAAAGTCTTTGAATGCTAGAATGAAATATGAACCTGCTTTTGCTACTTCACCTATCTTTATTACTGATAAGGATTATGATTTCTCTGTTGATCCTGAGTTAATTACTTTGGTTGAATTTGATCCTTTCTATGGCTATGAATCTGAAACTGTTGTGGCACATCTTACTAAATTAAATGATATAGCCACCCTGTTTACTCATGATGAGAAAACTCGCTATTACTTTATCCTTAAGTTGTTTCTTTTCTCATTAAAGGGTGATGCTAAAACATGGTTTAATTCTCTTTACCCTAGTTGTGTGCGTAGTCCCAAGGGTATGATTTATTACTTCTCTACTAAATATTTCTCCGCTCATAAGAAACAAGCTGCCTTAAGGGAAATATATAATTTGTGCAAATTGAAGAAGATAGTCTCCCACAAGCTTGCGGGAGGATTCTCCGATTACTTAATGATTTGCCTGATCATCCTCTCAAGAAAAATGAAATACTTGATATATTTTATAATGTACTAACCGATACTTCCAGAGACCACCTCGATAGTTGTGCTGGTTGTGTTTTCGGGGAAAGAACTGTTCATCAAGCTGAATTGCTATTGAATAATACGTTGACTAATAAAAATAATTGGACACTTCCTGAACCAACTCATAAGCCAACTCCGAAGAAAAGGGGTATTCTATTTCTAAGTCCTGAAGATATGCAAGAGGCAAAGAAATCTATGAAAGAAAAAGGTATTAAAGCTGAAGATGTTAAGAATTTACCACCTATTGAAGAAATACATGGTCTTGATAACCCGACACAGGTAGTAAAGGTAAATTCTCTCTATAGATTTGATAAATGTGAAATCCCATTTACTAAGTTCGCTAGCCAATGCTTGGATGAGTTTGATGACTTTATGGTTAAACAAGAAGACTTCAATGCTTATGTTGGTAGACAATTGAAACACAATGCTGATATGCTTGAACACTTGAGTGATTATATGTCTAGAGTTAAAGGTGAACTTAAACTTATTAGTAAACATGCTTCTATGGTTACCACTCAAGTAGAACAAGTACTTAAAGCTCAGAATGATTTGCTCAATGAATTAAATAATTAGAAAAATGATAATGTTGTTAGAGTTATGACTAGAGGTGGTAAAATGACTCAGGAACCTTTGTATCCTGAGGGCCATCCTAAGATAATTGAGCAAGATTCTCAGAGAATTAATATTGATGCACCTAGTCCTTCTAAGAGGAAGAAAAAGAAAAATGATAGGACTTTGCATGCTTCTAGTGAACCTGTTGTTGACACACCTGAGAATCCCAATGATATTTCTATTTCTGATGCTGAAACACAATCTGGTAATGAACACAAACCTAGTGATAATGTTAATGATGATGTTCATGTTGATGCTCAACCTAGCAATGACAATGATGTAGAGATTGAACCTGCTTTTGATCTTGATAACCCACAATCAAAGAATCAACGTTATGATAAGAGAGACATTTTTGCTAGGAAGCACGGTAAAGAAAGAGAACCATGGGTTCAGAAACCAATGCCTTTTCCTCCTAAACCATCTAAGAAAAAGGATGATGAGGATTTTGAGCGCTTTGCTGAAATGATTAGATCTATCTTTTTGCGTATGCGTTTGACTGATATGCTTAAAATGAACCCTTATGCTAAGTATATGAAAGATATTGTTACAAATAAAAGAAAGATAACGGAAGCTGAAATTTCCACCATGCTTGCTAATTATACTTTTAAGACTGGAATACCAAAGAAACCAGGAGATCTAGGAGTACTGACTATACCATGCTCCATTAAAAGAAACTATGTTAAAACTGCTTTATATGATCTTGGGGCCGGTGTTAGTGTTATGCCTCTCTCTTTATATCGTAGACTTGATTTGAATAAGTTCACACCTACTGAAATATCTTTGAAAATGGCTCACAAATCAACTGCTATACCTGTCAGTATTTGTGAGGATGTGCCTGATGTGGTTGCAAAGTTTACTATTTTAACGGACTTTGTTATTCTTGACATTCCCAAGGACGATAGTATGTCGATTATCCTTGGTAGACCCTTTTTGAATACTGCAGGGGCTGTTATTGATTCCAACAAAGGCAATGTCACTTTTCATGTTAATGGTAATGAGCATACGGTACACTTTCCGAGGAAACAACCTCAAGTCCACAGTATAAATTCTATTGGAAAAATTTCAATAATCATTATTGGAGGTTTTGAATTTCCTCTTCCTACTGTCAAGAAGAAATATGATATTCTTATTTTTGGGGATGTGCATATCCCCATTGAGGCAACCTAGTGTTATTCGAAAATTCTCCGGTTTCATGTTATTCGAAATGAGTTTGTTAACAAGACCTGATCAACCTTGTTAGTGGATTCCTTTTGAGGAGCATGATATGGATGAAGTTAGAAAACACAGCCTTCTGTACCCTCCTTTTACTTTCTGTTATTTATGTTAAATAAAGCAATAATAGTATTTTCTGTCTGTTTTCTGAATTATCCATGCAATAAAAAATACCCCGAAAATAAAAGTTCTCCAAATGCCCTGAAAATTAAATATGATTTTTTCTAGAATATTTGAGAATATCTGGCACTGAGAACACAACAGGGGGAGCAGCCACGTGCCCACGAGGGCGGAGGGCGTGCCCCCTGCCTCGTGGACCCCACATGGGTCCCCTCCACATATCCTTTTACCACACACTTCGTCTTGCTCCAAAAAAATCACTAGCCAGCTCAAACCCGAGTTCTTGCTCATCTTGCTACCATTTTTGATCTCCTTGCTCAAAGGTCCTCTCACAAAACTGCTTTGGGGGATTGTTCTTTGGTATGTGACTCCTCCAATGGTCCAGTTAGTTTTTGTTCTAGTGCTTTATTTATTGCAAATTTTTGCTGCTTAGGTGACCCTGTTCTTGAGCTTGCATGTCAAATTTATGTGGTCAAAAGTAGTTTTAATGCATGATATGGCCTCTAGGCACTTGTAGGAGTAGTTGCTATCAATCTTGTTGAATTTGGTTCACTTTTATTTTTGAGTTACTAAAAATTTCAGAAATTTTTCAGAGGAATAAATATGTTTAGGAAAATGTACCAAGGTGGTTTCTCAAGGAAACAAGGACTCAGGCCCGCAATACGCTAGCCGGACAATGAACTACCAAGGGAGGCTCAAGTGCGGCCTTGTGAATGGCCGTCAGAGGACTTCATGGTTCGAGCAGGAATCAAGGAGGAATTTGACGCATATGTGCGTAACGCTGATCTTGAGATCTTCGAGGCAGATAAGTGCCGTCAGTACTACTACCTCACTGATTCCTTTGTGAGAAGGTTTCAATTTACATCATCACGCAATTCTCAAACTGTCCTATTTGATCTTTATGATAAATCTTATACCATGGACTTAGAAGATTTTAATACTGCTTGTAAACTCCCACAGTGGGGTAATGTTAGTGAACCTCATAAATCTGAATATAAGGATTTTCTTGCTATCACTGTGGGGGAATCTAGGGAAATCACGCAATCTACCGTAGGGAGCATTCATTTTCCCGATATCCATTATTTTGCTCTCTTTATAGGTAGATGCATAAATGGTAAGGATGAGGCATGTCACATGTGTGTGCTAGATCTTAGTGTTCTCAAGAGTTCTGTGTTAGGAGATAGACAATATAACTTGGGGGCCATTGTTGCACCCAGGTTGCATAATAACAAAATTAATGGAGATTTCTTTGGTGGAATGTATGCAACCCGTTTAGCTGATTTTCTTGAGATACCCATTCATGGATATGATATTGAGTTGCCTCCTGCTTATTTAGATTATGATGCTATGGTTCTTCATCAGTTCGTTGAGAGGAACAATCAGTCCCTCAAGTACCGACTAATCTTTGACAGACGACGCACCTATCACGTCGCTCTCCCTTCTCCTGCTTTCTTTGACTTTCTGGAAAAAAAAGGAGATATGTTATAACCAGGGAGGAGGCGGACGAGTATGAGAGGAGGACAGAGGAAGCCTGCCTCCAAGCTGCAGCTCTTCAGGCAGTAGCTGATGCATCTCAGTATGACCCCAGCTTCAACTTCGGATACCCACCAGGCCATCCATGGGCATAGACCAACTTAGGCCAAAAGCCTAAGCTTGGGGGAGTACGTATCTCTCACCGACATTATATTCATGTTCACACACTCATGCTAGTTGTCGGTGCTCATACTTTTTCATTGTATCATCCATGCTAGTTTATTTTCTTTTTAAGCTTTTCTTCTTGTGTGTTTGAAAAACCTTAAGAAAAACTAAAAAAAATTAGTTGTAGCTTTTAGTTAGTTTACTTTCCATGCCTGTAGTAGTAGTAAATTAAAAGAAAACCCAAAAAGATTTCTCGTTCTTCTTTTGCTTGTTGGGAGCTTTCCCGTGTAAATAGTTTTATTTTATTTCTTTCCTTTGGGAGTCGAGAGGAGAAGACCATAATGAAAATGTTGAGTGGATCTTATATGAATTATTGTTGATCTAACAAAGAGCCCATATTACCTTGTCTTCTCTCTTGAATTGAATGCTTGCAGATTCCAGCGTAGTCCAATGCACGTGCACTATTATTATTATCCACACTATTCGGCCGTGCAAGTGAAAGGCAATAATGATGATATATGATGAACTGATTGAGATGAGAAAAGCTGGTATGAATTCGACCGCTCTTGTTTTTGTAAATATGATTAGTTCATCGTTCCTGATTTAGCCTATTATGAAAGAAACATATTTACAATGACAATTAGAGATTGTAGTTGCTTATGCCATGCTTAATTAGCTTGGAGTTTATAATGGTTTACCTTGGGTGCCAACATTCTATTAAAATGGTTGTGATGTGGTATGATAGGGTGGTATCCTCCTTTGAACGATTCGAGTGGCTTGACTTGGCACATGTTCATGCACGTAGTTGAAACAAAATCAACATAGCCTCTACGATATTTATGTTCATGGTGCATTATATCATACTCATGCTTGCATTCCGTGTTGATTAATTTTAATGCATGTTCATGAATGTTGTCGCTCTCTAGCTGGTCGCTTCCCAGTCTTTTTCTAGCCTTCACTTGTACTAAGCGGGAATACTGCTTGTGCATCCAATTCCATAAACCCCAATGTTATTCCATATGAGTCCATCATAAATTCCTATATACGGTATCTACCTGCCGTTCGAAGTAAATTTGTATGTGCCAAACTCTAAACCTTCAAACTAACATTCTGTTTTGTATGCTCGAATGGCTCATGTATCAACTAGGGTTGTCTGTATCCTCCATGCTAGGCGGGTTATTCTCAAGAGGAGTGGACTCCGCTCCTCATTCATGGGAAAATGGCTGGTTCCCGGGATGCCCAGTCCCATGCTCAAATCAAATCAAAATAATTGCAAACAGAACTCCCCAGGATTATTGTTAGTTGGAGGCACCCATTGTATCGGGCAAGCCATGGATTGATGCTTGTTGGTGGTGGGGGAGTATAATCTTTACCATTCTACTTGGGAACCGCCTATAATGTGTGTAGCATGGAAGATATCGAGATCTCTCGGTTGTTATGTTGACAATGAAAGTATACCACTCAAAATATTATTCATCTCTATTTCAAAACCGAGCTCTGGCACCTCTACAAATCCCTGCTTCCCTCTGCGAAGGGCTTATCCATTTACTTTTATGCCGAGTCATCATCCTATTATTAAAAAGTACCAGTTGGAGAGCACCGCTGCCATTTGCATCCATTACTGTTAGTTTACATTGAGTATGACTGTGACTAGATCTCTTTTACCATGAATTACAATGTCTAGTCAGTCCTTGATCTTTAAAGGTGCTCAGCATTTATGTTTTGCGGTCTCGGAAAGGGCTAGCGAGATCCCATCTTGTTATATCATATTATGATTGTTTTAGGAAAGTGTTGTCATCCGAGATTTGTTATTGTTGCTCGCTAGTTGATTATGTCATTGATATGAGTAAACATGAGACCTAAATGTTATTGTGAATATGGTTAGTTCATAATCTTTGCTGAAAACCTGAATGCTGGCTTTACGTATCTACAACAACAAGAGCAAACAGAGTTTGTAAAAGTTTTTCTTTATCACTTTCAGATTATCAACTGAATTGCTTGAGGACAAGCAAAGGTTTAAGCTTGGGGGAGTTTATATGTCTCCGTCGTATCTACTTTTCCAAACACTTTTGCCCTTGTTTTGGACTCTAACTTGCATGATTTGAATGGAACTAACCCGGACTGACGCTGTTTTCAGCAGAATTGCCATGGTGTTATTTTTGTGCAGAAATAAATGTTCTCGGAATGACCTGAAAATCAACGGAGATTATTTTTGGAATATATAAAAAATACTGGAAGAAGAATCCACGTCAGGGGGCCCACACCCTGTCCACGAGGGTGGGGGCGCGCCTACCCCCCTTGGTGCGCCCCCTGCCTCGTGGGCCCCCTGACGCTCCACCGACCTCAACTCCAACTCCATATATTCGTGTTTTGGGAGAAAAAATCAGAGAGAAGGATTCATCGCATTTTACGATACAGAGCCGCCGCCAAGCCATAAACTCTCTCGGGAGGGCTGATCTGGAGTCCGTTCGGGGCTCCGGACAGGGGAATCCGTCGGCATCGTCATCATCAACCTTCCTCCACCAATTTCATGATGCTCACCGCCGTGTGTGAGTAATTCCATCATAGGCTTGCTGGACGGTGATGGGTTGGATGAGATTTATCATGTAATCGAGTTAGTTTTGTTAGGGTTTGATCCCTAGTATCCACTATGTTCTGAGATTGATGTTGCTATGACTTTGCTATGCTTAATGCTTGTCACTAGGGCCCGAGTGCCATGATTTCAGATCTGAACCTATTTATGTTTTCATGAATATATGTGAGTTCTTGATCCTATCTTGCAAGTCTATAGTCACCTATTATGTGTTATGATCCGTTAACCCCGAAGTGACAATAATCGGGACCATTACCGGTGATGACCGTAGTTTGAGGAGTTCATGTATTCACTATATGTTAATGCTTTAGTCCGGTACTCTATTAAAAGGAGGCCTTAATATCCCTTAGTTTCCAATAGGACCCCGCTGCCACGGGGGGGTAGCACAAAAGATGTCATGCAAGTTCTTTTCCATAAGCATGTATGAGTATATTCGGAATACATGCCTACATCACATTGATGAACTGGAGCTAGTTCGGTGTCACCCTATGTTATAACTGTTGCATGATTGATCGCATCCGACATAATTATCCATCATTGATCCAATGCCTACGAGCTTTTCATATATTGTTCTTCGCTTATTTACTTTTCCGTTGTTACTGTTACAATCACTATAAAACCAAAAATATTACTTTTGCTACCATTACCACTACTATCATATTACTTTGCTACTAAATACCTTACTGCAGATATTAAGTTTCCAGGTGTGGTTGAATTGACGACTCAGCTGCTAATACTTGAGAATATTCTTTGGCTCCCCTTGTGTCGAATCAATAAATTTGGGTTGAATACTCTACCCTCGAAAACTGTTGCGATCCCCTATACTTGTGGGTTATCATCCTCCATGCAGATGTTGAGGCCAGCGGCATCATTTCTGTCTCGATCACATTAGAGACGCGGCTGGCCATCTCACCTTTGCAATTTCTTCGTTTTCTACCTCTTCTCTATCGAAATCGACTAAAACGATTTCCCAAGGATTAGCAAACACGAACAAATTAATGTACTTCCACAAATTGACCGCATAAAGTACCATTACAAAATACTCAAATCAAACAAAGTACATAAGGACAACACATACAATCTCAATGTTCTCCATAGACATGCAATCCTCCGGGGACATGTATGTCTGACTTGAATCAATGCATCATGTCGATGAAATACAGTCGACTGAGGGTGAGGGTGACCAGCTCCCGGTCCTGCACGGCAAACTCCCTCGAGGCCATTTGCACCATGTCCATGTCACTAGGGTCACTACCACTACCACTACCTCCAGCAAGGCCGGTCGGACCAGCCGCGTCCATGATGTAGTAGTAGGACCAATCACTAGCTCCACCACCCATGTTGTCTAGTTGGTTGTTGTCAGAGGACTCATGGTGCATCTCTGCCACCGCCTCTTCAGGTTGCTCACCGGGAGGGTATGTTGTCCCGTGAACATGGACACGTTCATGCTTGCATTGGCTGCCTGCTGGATGTCTTGCTCACTAACCATCTATGTCGGCAATAGACTGTAGGACAGGTAGTGGTTCAGGTGTACATTGGGAGGGATGTAGTATGAGTACCCCTTGTTTTGCTCATCAGCAAAATTCAAATCCGGCGCCCAGTACTGCATGTTGGTCGGGTTTGGGTGGTAGTACATACCAGTCATGGCCGGATTGGGGTAGGTCTGGTGCGCCTGTGTGGTAGGGGCGATGACGGTAGCGTCTCTACGGGCCATCCCCATCTGCCCATCGTGCTCTTGGTCATGATACAATGGTCGGACACCGGAGGTGTCTCCGCTGGTGATCCAGTGTGCGGCTCTAGGCTATGGATGTACTCCGCGAGAAGGGAGAGCTGGCCAGGAGGTGGCTGCTTGTTGTTCCTCTTCTTGAGCTAGCGCTTTGCGTCCGGACTACGCTTGGTGGCATTATAGTGGTTCTTGACGGTGTTCTCCGACCGGCCAGAGAGTAGCCCGGCGATCACCGACTAGCAGTTCCCCCAGGTCTGATGCAACTCGATCAGATCCATGTCTTCCACGTCGGCCCTGATTTTCCTCTGCAAGGGAAGTATTCATGAGTTAATTAATTATGACATAACATTAAATTGAAGTACAATTGAACACAATACATCAAAATGAAAGTA
Organism: Triticum urartu; assembly: GCF_003073215.2. Classification (NCBI taxonomy): domain Eukaryota; kingdom Viridiplantae; phylum Streptophyta; class Magnoliopsida; order Poales; family Poaceae; genus Triticum; species Triticum urartu. The sequence continues at coordinate 91,400,036 of NC_053022.1, read as the reverse complement.
GTATCTACTACCTTTACCCAGAAGCATTATATTTTTAGAAGTCAATAGAGAGTCACTTTTCTACCATGCATGGATATGTCGTGCATGCATCCACCATTCATCATTGCTTTCAGATTTATCTTACCTTTTTTTGTTGTTGGAAAAATTTGTGTTGTTTAAGAGTACCAAAATTTTATTAAAAATATGTATCTTGTTTCAAAGTGCATCATAATGTTTTCTCATGTACCAACAAATAACAATGCACTTGTTTCAGATCAGATTTGCTGGTATGTAATGGAACATTATGTTTCACTTTGAAACAAAATAAAAACTAATGATACACTCTGAAACAAGATATATAAAATTCGCCAAGATCAAAAAACATAGTCAGAATCTCAAATTATCTATGGAATCTCAAAGTATCTCTGGAATCTATTGGTTAGAGAACTTCCAGCTAAGCCTAATACTCTCATAAAACTGATCTATGCCACATATAAATTGATGAAATGGTGGAATGAGCCTGATAGAAAAATGGAAAGAAGAAAAGTTCGTATGTGAATAATTATTTGGAGAGGATCGACCGATACAAAAAATGCATGGCTTATTTATTTTTCAGTTATCTTATTAAAAATTACACATATTTCACGTGTGCTACAATTTTGGGAATCAAAATTATGCAATTTGAGGTGTCCAAGATTTACAAAACTTTTTAAAAAATCCAGTTAGCAATATCGATTATATCACAAGTGCAAGTGTCATTTTTATTTGTAGGTTTTGTGCTCTTTTTGTTGGAACAACGAAAAATATTTACCTTTCTATTCATTAATAAGAGAAGTTCGTAAAATAAGAACCACAAAGACACCAAATTACTCTCCTACATTACACAACTCAAATTCTTAGGCCCCACAATAGCCCAAAGAGGCACCTTGTCTTGGATGAGGCAAACAATGACCGCCATCGGCATCACTTTATTACAAAATACACATGCGTTCCTTTCCTTTTAAATCTCGCATCGAACAAGGAGCAAATAATATAGAGATTTCCTTGGCTGCGAATTATTGAGGAGTATTTCTTTCCACCAAGACTTCATCATCTCAGAACAACGACAAAGCATCATACTAGCATGAAGACCAAGATAAGAGATCATGCCGTTCCAAACTTGAGGCAAGAACTGATACTTGATGACGAGGTGAGGCACTAATTCTTGCACTTGGTTGCAAAGAGGGAACCAGTCGCAATTCGGTCACTCTCGACGTTGCCAGCTCTATCCTTCAATCCTATTTTTGATGGGTAACCAAGCAAAGATATTACATTTTAGGACGGCCAAACCTTCTAAGATATGTCATGCAAGTTGGATCAGATGAGGCCAATGAACTGAGCCTTGTAAGCCGACGCACCAGTATAATTCCCGTCGTTGGTCAACTTTCTCATGGTTGTATCTTGGATATTTCGTTGGATGAAGACATGCATTGGCAAGTTTGTCTTACAGAATGATGAATTACTGGATGTGCTCTAGCTTGAGGCCTCCTTGACTACCACTATGTAGAATCCAAAACTTATCTCTTAAAACCATGTCCACAGTGCCACCTTTCTTGTGGATTTTTTTAAATGGTGGTATATCTTTATGCATCACTCCCTCCAGCCATGTTGACTCCCAAAATTTGGCTTTAGTACTATTACCAGTCATACCTAAGTGGCCGCCACTAATAGATCACTTCATCATTGTTGCATGACATCCCCATACCGTACCCCACCCGCTGGTGGCCACCCTAGTCCAGCCATAACCATAGTATGTGAAGCACGATGGAAAACTTCCAAGATAAAGAATTTCTGGGCCAACAAACTCCTCCAGCTTGCAAACTTTCTCCCAGTTAATTTCACTTGCCTTCGGTCACTTTGTTCATCCTCACCCAAACATAGGCACACCACAAGCTATCAATCTTCTTAAAAACCTCCACAGGAGGTCAAACAGTGTAAGATGATGTATGGCCACAGACACGAGCACCACCTTGACCAAGAACATGCGGCCCGCAGTATGAAAATGTTTCCCTCTCCAAGGTGCTAATTTCCCAGCGGCTTAATCTTCAAATTGTTGCAAGTGGGTTGTCCTTAATATTTTGACCACGAGGGATAGTGCAAGGTAACATATGGGGAAGGATAAGAAACATGCCGGGAAGGACTAGAGTATGTCATCAAGGTTTGTGTTATTGCACCAGATAGGTGAAACATGGATCTTTCTGCAATTTATAACTAGGCTGATAGTATATCCAAAAGAGGCAACCGTGGTGGCGAGGAATTGGACTTCTTGCTTGATAGGGGCGCATAAAACAACCACATTGTCAAGGTAAAGGGAACCGCGAATGCTTGTGCGATGCCCACCAAGAGTATGAAGTTTTCCTTAGGTCATATACTTGCTAAATATATGGTGCAGCAGGTCAATGGTGAGCTGAAAGAGAAAAGGGGACAGTGGAACGCTAAAAATGCCACAACCATGCTTGATCTGGTCCTTGGTAATCCCATTGAGCAAAACTCGAGAAGAAGTCAAGGAGGGGAGGGTCGAGATCCATCCCCAGATGTGGCCTTTGAAGCCATGGTGACTAAACATTTCTGTAAAATGGCCCCACCTAAAGGAATCCAAGGACTTCTTTATGTTGATCTTGAAGAGGAGCATGTGTGTCTTGATGTGGTAAAATCTTCTAGCCACGTTGGGCACATAAATGAAGTTATCATGGATGATTCTCCTCTTAATCAAAGCAATTTGTGCAATGGAAACAATATCATTCATGTGCAGAGCCAACCTCATGGAAAGAGTTTTGTCAATGAGCTCGGCCACAACATGTATAAGGCTAATAAGCCCAAAATACTCATTCGGTGAACAAAGGGATCAGGTCATGGGAACCAAGCAACAAATCTCAAGTATCGCAGGTATTAAAGAGGGGGATGCTAACACTCGCTACTTTCACGGAGGATCAATGGGAAGGGGAGGAAAAATCTTATACATCATCTCAAACATGGAATTAACTGGCTGATGGATCATGAATGCATCATTAGGTGAACCAAGGGACCAGGCTATCCCCGTGACGTACTCGCACATCGGCGATGGCATCGCGTGGCCGTCTTCGCCATCATGCTCCATCAAAGCATCCTCTATACTGTATTCATGCTCCGGGCAGTTCATCCAAAAATCTGAATTGATGAAGAGAGACGGGCAATATGTTTCAACACGTCCCCTAGTGTCTAGGCTATTTTAGTCCTTAGGCATGGGATTGATGTAGGCCACCGAATCTTTATTAATACTGCGTTAGTAGACTTGAGACCTCTTGGATCGGATACCATATTGAACTCATGCTCCACTAGCACATCCAAAAAACTAAGCTGGTTGAGAGAGATGGGCAATATATTTCTACACTCCACAACCGTCGTCAAATTGTAGTCAAGCTTGAAAAGCATCCGGAGTGTGACGCTATGTCTGGCACCCTCTCCTAGAACAGAGCCACGAAGGCTTAAACTCTTCCTTGTTGACCTGTTCAACCTCACCAATGACTCCCATCCATTGGCAGAGAAGCCTCTACAGTAGTTGTGCGATGGGAATAACCCTGTTCTTGGCATGCAGGCATGGGCTATGCCGACTTGTCGAAGTCTATGACCTTTGCAAGTGTCTCCCTCCTTTTTGTGGGTGACCAGGGTGGAGTGGAGCTTGGGGCAGGGATAATGGGAGGCAACACCGACACAAAAAGTGGTGCACTAGGCGAGGGCCCTGCCGGGAGCGCAACTACCATGCAAAGCATCCATCTTTGTCATCATTAGGTCGTTGTCCAAGAGCACTAGGAATGCTACAAAGCAATGCATGAAAATGGGCATGCAGTTCTTCATCAGGCCCAAAGAGGAATTGGGGGGGTCGATGCATGGGTTTATGCGTGCACAACTCATCATAGGGCTCATGGTGGTGGGTAGGGGGGCTTGGTGCATGAGCTGGTAGTGTGCACATCTCCATCGGTGAAGCCTGCCGCACCTGCATACTGGAGTAGGGTGTGCCTTGGGCAGTCAGTCCGGTCTATAGGGAGTGGAGCGGAGCTCAATTTTGTTGCAACCCACACATATCTCAAATGCTAACCCAAGAGCAGGAAAATCTACTCATATTCACCTGATTCAGGAAAACCATAATAAATAAAAGCAGCAATTTCACAAATAAACAACATCAAATTTTTGGAACATGTGTATCCCATTATCAACATGTGACTTATTTTTTCTATATGGTTGAACTAATAAAATTACCACATCTCAAATGCAATTTGTGTGTTGGAACGACTCTTACTTTAGGGAATACCCTATTGAGGCAAGTCACAAATATGTAGCAGCAATAATTTAAAAAATAACCAAGACAAAAACAATCGGTAATCTTATCTCTATCTAGGGAACGTTCCTGGGGACGAAATCCCAGCAAATGCCCCACAGACTACAAGATCAAGATCTGATGATGGCAGTTTTTTTGATAAAAATTGAACTAAAATAAACAAAATGCCATGATTTTGTTGTTGTCGAAAATACCATCCCCAAACACTAAAACTGCTAGCAGCGCCATTTGCAAATGCCATCCTAGATAGCGAATGGTCGCTGGCTATTGTGGTCCAAATTTGGTAATGCTTGGGCGATCACTTAGTGGCTAAGAATTAGAAAATTAGGACACACCATGTCAATTAGCAAATTTTGATATTTGTAAGTGCAAGTGCAATTGTTTTATTTGTAGATGGAACACATAATTCCTCTACACATTTCAAATGCTAATGTGTGGGCAGGAACATTGGTCCCTATTAATTTCCCAAAATTACTTTTAGTGGTCTAAATGAAGAAAGTAATTGCCACATCTACTGATTAGACTAAAGACATGCAATACTACTAACTATTTTTCCGGGAATTAATACCTACTTCCGAATGGTCACCAAACTATAGGTGCAAATTATTGGCCGCGTAATCATATGATTCAACTAAATAAAGTATCACATTTCAAATGCTAATTTGTGGGCAGGAACATCGACTCTTACTATAGGGATATCAAATTGTCGCAAATCACAAATAGGTAGAAGTAATAATTTGACAAATAATCAAGATAATTTTTAGGTGATCACTTGGTGGCCAAGAATATCTTCTCTACTACTTAAAAAGAATCTAAGGTTCCCATTTCACCCTCTCCTTTGTCCAACCTCTCTCTTTCTCTATAGTTCCCCCTTATGTTCTCTTGTTTGATTTTTTCCTCGCATCTCTGATTTTTTTCTCAAATAATAATATTTTTGGTAAGTCAATAAATTCTTACCAAATAAGTGATTCACAATAAGATGACATTTTGAATCCCATCTCTGATCTTTCTCCTAAATAATATTTTCTTTCGTAATTCTATAAATTCTTACCAAATAAGTGCTTAAGAATAAGATGATAGGTAAATCATGACAATTGCATACAATAACTTCCTAAGATTATAGCGCACCAATGTAATAATAGACGCGCAATCACGGGCTAATATAGGAGAATGTTTATACTCCCTTTGCAATGCACGGACAATTGTCTAGTTTAATAAAAATGAGACACCAAGTCAATTACTCCCTCCATTCAAAAATATAAGATGTTCTAACTATTTTTCCGAATTGTATGTATATACATTTGTTTTAGCGTGTTTGTTCACTTACTTCAGTCCTTGTAGTCCATATTCAAATATCTAAAACATCTTATATTTGTGAACAAAGGGAGTAGTAAATTTTGATATTTGTACGTGCAAGTGAGATTTTATTTATTTACGGATTGAACACAAAATCCATGTACACATTTCAAATGCTAATGTGTGGGCAGGAACATCAGTCCTTATTAATTTAGAAAATTACTTCCCTACTAAAAAATTTCTTCAAAAAATTACTTAGGTGATCATTTAGTGGCCTAAATGAAGAAATTAATTGCCACATTTACTGATTAGACTAAAGACATGAAAGACTACTAACTATTTATCCGGGAGTTAATAGCCACTTTCGAATGGTGACGAATCATATTAACGCAATGAAGAATTTGTTTGCGTAAGCACACTCGATCATAGATCATCAAAATTCCCCAGATCAAGCTGATAGAAGGGACCACTACTAGGAAAAAGGCTACTAGCACCGCGGGTAAAATGGCTACTAGCAGCGCGGGTACCCACACTACTAGTATCGCGCTACAGCTAATAGTTAGTAGTAGCGTGGGAGAAACCCGCGCTACTGCTAACTTTGTTAGTAGTAGCGTGTGCCACCCACGCTACTGCTATTACAGACTCGCGCTACTACTAATGAAGTAGTAGTAGCGTGCCTACAATACCAGCGCTACTAGTATCCTAAATACTAGTATGGCAGTTTTTTCCCAACGCTACTAGTAGCAAATTAGGAATTAAAAAATAAAAATAGATGCAGTATTCATGAATGGAGATCAGAGACACGTCCAGTGCAAAATAAATTTCACAGAACCATCTTAACACTTGCATTTTTCATGGATGCAACATTCAACATCTCAACTCGAAGAGATCACGAGGACACACACAACCATCATCAAAAGGTTGGTACCTTCCCTAGCGTTTCAGCACCAACCTAACGAGACCACTTCTCTAGATGTATGTACAAAGCGTCGAGGTCCTCCACCTTGAGGAACTCCGGACGGTGGCGTCGTCCTCCACCTCGGTGACCTACAGATGGTGGCATCAAGGTTCTCCACCCCGGGGACCTCCTGTATCGCAATCACCTGGACGATAATCTGTATGACGCGGTCGCGGGGCTTCATGGTGAAGTCTTCCTCCGAGTAGTTGAAGAGCACGACTCCCATCGGGCCGCAATAGTCCTCGTCGATCACCTTGCACCCAGTCGAGAAAGTGAAAACTTGTTAGTTCGCGCCCTCGTGCAGATCCAGTAGGGTATTCTCTTCAATTATCTATCTCTTTTAGTCTATTATGAATCTTCAAACCAGAAAACACCTACTAAATGCATACCCTAGCTGTACGTGTTCGTGCTATCTTCTTGTTTTGGTGCATTCAAGAAATACTAGTGTATTTGAGCTATATATGCTTGAAATATTTGACAGTTAACATCTCTTCAAAATTTATCATTTCATGGATAGGGAAATCGCCAACAAAGGACATCAGAAAATTGATTCCCACCGCTCTTCAAAATAGCGCCAGGGTCGACGTTGACTCTCCAGAGAGCACCATTTTAAATCGGGCGGAAAAATGTACAGAGGGAGTGATCTAAACGCTCTTATATTAGTTTACGGAGGGAGTACTATATAAGGATGCCCATCATCTTGTGGAAAAATGTACTAGCTACCAATAATGAACTATTCATGTTGAACAATTTAAATTTGAACAATTGTGAATAATGATTCAACTTACACATCCTATAAACAAAATGGTCAACTCCATGATGTATCCTTCAACTACCTAAATTTTAACATGGAAACCTTCCATAATATATAGACGGGAAAGAGATAGCAAAATGGATCATGCTTGAGATAGAGATTCTTACTGCAAATCTTAACAGAAGACATGACTTGCCAACACCTGAGTCTCCAATAAGCAATAGCTTGAAGAGGTAATCACTGCATGGTCAAATAAGAGAATTTTAGTCTCCAGCAAACACGGTGCGCATAGAATAAAACAAGTATTGGTGACATTTTCAAGATGATAAAAATGAAGGAAATATGCCCTAGAGGCAATAATAAAGTTATTATTTATTTCCTTATATCATGATAAATGTTTATTATTCATGCTAGAATTGTATTAACCGGAAACATAATACATGTGTGAATACATAGACAAACAGAGTGTCACTAGTATGCCTCTACTTGACTGGCTCGTTAATCAAAGATGGTTATGTTTCCTAACCATGGACAAAGAGTTGTTATTTGATTAACGGGATCACATCATTAGTTGAATGATATGATTGACATGACCCATTCCATTAGCTTAGCACCCGATCATTTAGTATGTTGCTATTGCTTTCTTCATAACTTATACATGTTCCTATGACTATGAGATTATGCAAATCCCGTTTGCCGAAGGAACACTTTGTGTGCAACCAAACGTCACAGCGTAACTGGGTGATTATAAAGGAGCTCTATAGGTGTCTCCAAAGGTACATGTTGGGTTGGCGTATTTCGAGATTAGGATTTGTCACTCTGATTGTCGGAGAGGTATCTCTGGGCCCTCTCGGTAATGCACATCACTTAAGCCTTGCAAGCATTGCAACTAATGAGTTAGTTGCGGGATGATGTATTACAGAACGAGTAAAGAGACTTGCCGGTAACGAGATTGAACTAGGTATTGGATACCAACGATCGAATCTCGGGTAAGTAACATACCGATGACAAAGGGAACAACGTATGTTGTTATGCGGTCTGACCGATAAAGATCTTCGTAGAATATGTAGGAGCCAATATGGGCATCCAGGTCCCGCTATTGGTTATTGACCGGAGACATGTCTCGGTCATGTCTACATTGTTCTCGAACCCGTAGGGTCCGCACGCTTAAGGTTTCGATGACAGTTATATTATGAGTTTATGAGTTTTGATGTACCGAAGGAGTTCGGAGTCCCGGATGAGATCGGGGACATGACGAGGAGTCTCGAAATGGTCGAGACGTAAAGATTGATATATTGGGTGACTATATTCGGACATCGGAAAGGTTCCGAGTGATTCGGGTATTTTTCGGAGTACCGGGTAGTTACGGGAGAAGCAATGGGCCTTGATGGGCTTTAGTGGGAAGAGGAGAAAGGGCCAAGGGGCTGCTGCGCCCCCCCCTCCCCTCTAGTCCGAATTGGACTAGGGAAAAGGGGGCTGGCCACCTCTCCCTCTCCTCCACTTCCTTCTCCCTTCCTCCCCTCTTGGTGGACTCCTACTAGGACTTGGAGTCCTAGTAGGACTCCACATCCTGGCCACACCAATTGCCTTGGTCGGCCTCCTCCTCCTCCATCCTTTATATAATGAGGCAAGGGGCACCCCAAAGACACAATTTGATCCACGTGATCTTATTCTTAGCCGTGTGCGGCGCCCCCTGCCACCATAGTCCTCGATAATATTGTAGCGGTGCTTAGGCGAAGCCCTGCGACAGTAGTACATCAAGATCGTCACCACGCCGTCGTGCTGACGGAACTCTTCCCCGACACTTTGCTGGATCGGAGTCCGGGGATCGTCATCGAGCTGAACGTGTGCTAGAACTCGGAGGTGCCGTAGTTTCGGTGCTTGATCGGTCGGATCGTAAAGACGTACGACTACATCAACCAAACGCTTCCGTTGTCGATCTACCAGGTATGTAGATCATACTCTCCCCTCTTGTTGCTATGCATCACATGATCTTGCATGTGCGTAGGAAATTTTTTGAAATTACTACGAAACCCAACAGTGGTATCAGAGCCTAGGTTTTATATGTTGATGTTATATGCACGAGTAGAACACAAGTGAGTTGTGGGCGATATAAGTCATACTGCTTACCAGCATGTCATACTTTGGTTCGGCGGTATTGTTGGATGAAGCGGCCCGGACCGACATTACGCGTACGCTTACACGAGACCGGTTCTCCCGATGTGCTTTGCACATAGGTGGCTTGCGGGTGATAGTTTCTCCAACTTTTGTTGAACCAAGTGTGGCTACACCCGGTCCTTGCGAAGGTTAAAACAGCACCAACTTGACAAACTATCGTTGTGGTTTTGATGCGTAGGTAAGATTGGTTCTTGCTTAAGCCCGTAGCAGCCACATAAAACATGCAACAACAAAGTAGAGGACGTCTAACTTGTTTTTGCAGGGCATGTTGTGATGTGATATGGTCAAGACGTGATGAGATATAAGTTGTTGTATGAGATGATCATGTTTTGTTGAAGTTATTGGCAACTGGCAAAATCCTTATGGTTGTCTCTCTATTGCATAAGATGCAAGCGCCCAATAACTGCTTTACTTTATCGCTATGCGATAGCAATAGTTGCAAGAGCAATTGTTGGCGAGACGACCACGTGACGACACATTGATATAGATCAAGATGATGGAGATCATGGTGTCATGCCGGTGACTATAGAGATCATAACAGTACTTTGGAGATGGAAATCAAAGGCGCAAGATGATGATGGCCATATCATGTCACATATTTTGATTGCATATGATGTTTATCTTTTATACATCTTATTTTGCTTAGTTTGACGGTAGCATTTTAAGATGATCTCTCACTAATTATCAAGAAGTGTTCTCCTTTAGTATGCACCGTTGCAAAAGTTCTTCGTGCTGAGACACCACGTGATGATCGGGTGTGATAGGCTCTACGTTCAAATACAACGGGTGCAAAACAGTTGCACACGCGGAATACTCAGGTTATACTTGACGAGCCAAGCATATACAGATATGGCCTCGGAACACGGAGACCGAAAGGTCGAGCGTGAATCATATAGTAGATATGATCAACATAGTGATGTTCACCAATGAAACTGCTCCATCTCACGTGATGATCGGACATGGTTTAGTTGATTTGGATCACGTGATCACTTAGAGGATTAGAGGGATGTCTATCTAAGTGGGAGTTCTTAAGTAATATGATTAATTGAACTTAAATTTATCATGAACTTAGTCCTGGTAGTATTTTGAAAATTATGTTATAGATCAATAGCTCGCGTTGTTGCTTCCCTATGTTTATTTTGATATGTTCCTAGAGAAAATTGTGTTGAAAGATGTTAGTATCAATGATGCGGATTGGATCCGTGATCTGAGGTTTATCCTCATTGCTGCACAGAAGAATTATGTCCTTGATGCACCGCTAGGTGACGGACCTATTGCAGGAGCAGATGCAGACGTTATGAACGTTTGGCTAGCTCAATATGATGACTACTTGATAGTTTAGTGCACCATGCTTAATGGCTTAGAATCGGGACTTCAAAGACGTTTTGAACGTCATGGAGCATATGAGATGTTCCAGGAGTTGAAGTTAATATTTCATGCAAATACCCAAGTTGAGAGATATAAAGTCTCCAACAAGTTCTATAGCTAAAAGATGGAGGAGAATCGCTCAACTAGTGAGCATGTGCTCAGATTGTCTGAGTACTACAATCGCTTGAATCAAGTGGGAGTTAATCTTCCAGATAAGATAGTGATTGACAGAATTCTCTAGTCACCATCACCAAGTTAGTAGAACTTCGTGATGAACTATGATATGCAAGGGATAACGGAAACGATTCCCAGGCTCTTCGTAATGCGGAAATTGACGAAGGTAGAAATCAAAAAAAACATCAAGTGTTGATGGTAGACAAGACCACTAGTTTCAAGAAAAGGGCAGAGGGAAGAAGGGGAACTTCAAGAAGAACAGCAAGCAAGTTGCTGCTCAAGTGAAGAAGCCCAAGTCTGGTCCTAAGCCTGAGACTAACTGTTTCTACTGCAAAGGGACTGGTCACTGGAAGCGGAACTACCCCAAGTGATTGGCAGATAAGAAGGATGGCAAAGTGAACATAAGTATATTTGATATACATGTTATTTATGTGTACTTTACTAGTGTTTATAGCAACCCCTCAGTATCTGATACTAGTTCAGTTGCTAAGATTAGTAACTTGAAACGGGAGTTGCAGAATAAACAGAGACTAGTTAAGGGTGAAGTGACGATGTGTGTTGGAAGTGGTTCCAAGATTGATATGATCATCATCGCACACTCCCTATACTTTCGGGATTAGTGTTGAACCTGAATAAGTGTTATTTGGTGTTTGCGTTAAGCATGAATATGATTTGATCATGTTTATTGTAATACGGTTATTCATTTAAGTAAGAGAATAAATTGTTGTTCTGTTTACATGAATAAAACCTTATATGGTTACACACCCAATGAAAATAGTTCGTTGGATCTCGATCGTAGTGATACACATAATCATAATATTGAAACCAAAAGATGCAAAGTTAATAATGATAGTGCAACTTATTTGTAGCACTGCCGTTTAGGTCATATTGGTGTAAAGCGCATGAAGAAACTCCATGCTGATGGGATTTTGGAATCACTTGATTATGAATCACTTGATGCTTGCGAACCATGCCTCATGGGCAAGATGACTAAGACTCCGTTCTTCAGAGCGAGCAACTGACTTATTGGAAATAATACATACTGGTGTATGCGGTCCGATGAGTGTTAAGGCTCACGGCAAGTATCGTTATTTTCTAAACTTCATAGATGATTTGAGCAGATATGGGTATATCTACTTGATGAAACATAAGTCTGAAACATTTGAAAAGTTCAAAGAATTTCAGAGTGAAGTGGAAAATCATCGTGACAAGAAAATAAAGTTTCTACGATTTGATCGCGGAGACAAATATTTGAGTTACGAGTTTGGTCTTCAATTAAAACAATGTGGAATAGTTTCACAAACTCATGCCACATGGAACACCACAGCATAATGGTGTGTCCGAACGTCATAACCGTACTTTATTGGATATAGTGCAATCTATGATGTCTCTTACCGATCTACCACTATCGTTTTGGGGTTATGCATTAAAGACAGCTGCATTCACGTTAAAAGGGCACCATCTAAATCTGTTGAGACGACACCGTATGAACTGTGGTTTGGCAAGAAACCAAAGTTGTCGTTTCTTAAAGTTTGGAGTTGCAATTCTTATGTGAAAAAGTTTCATCCTGATAAGCTCAAACCCAAATCGGAAAAGTGTGTCTTCATAGGATACCCAAATAGTTACTGTTGGGTACACCTTCTATCACAGATCCAAAGGCAAGACATTCGTTGCTAAGAATGGATCCTTTCTAGAGAAGGAGGTTCTCTCGAAAGAAGTGAGTGGGAGGAAAGTAGAACTTGATAAGGTAATTGTACCTTCTCCCTTATTGGAAAGTAGTTCATCACAGAAATCTGTTCCTGTGACTACTACACCAATTAGTGAGGAAGCTAATGATGATGATCATGTAACTTCAGATCAAGTTACTACCGAATCTCGTAGGTAAACCAGAGTGAGATCCGCACCAGAGTGGTACGGTGATCCTGATCTGGAGGTCATGCTACTTGACCATGACGAACCTACGAACTATGAAGAAGCGAGGGAGAGCCCAGATTCCGCAAAATGGCTTGAGGCCATGAAATCTGAGATGGGATCCATGTATGAGAACAAAGTATGGACTTTGGTTGACTTGTCCGATGATCGGCAAGCAATTGAGAATAAATGGATCTTCAAGAGGAAGACGTACGCTGATAGTAGTGTTACTATCTACAAAGCTAGAATTGTCGCAAAAGGTTTTCGACAAGTTCAAGGTGTTGACTACGATGAGAGTTTCTCACTCGTATCTATGCTTAAATCTGTCCAAATCATGTTAGCAATTGCCGTATTTTATGAAATCTGGCAAATGGATAAACAAAACTGCATTCCTTAATAGATTTATTAAAGAAGAGTTGTATATGATACAACCAAAAGGTTTTGTCAATCCTAAAGGTGCTAACAAAATATACAAGCTCCAGCGATCCATCTATGGACTGGTGCAAGCATCTCGGAGTTGGAATATACGCTTTGATAAGTTGATCAAAGCATATAGTTTTATACAGACTTGCGATGAAGCCTGTATTTACAAGAAAGTGAGTGGGAGCACTACAACATTTCTGATAAGTATATGTGAATGACATATTGTTGATCGGAAATAATGTAGAATTATTCTGCAAAGCATAAAGGAGTGTTTGAAAGGAATTTTCCAAAGAAAGACCTCGGTGAAGCTGCTGACATATTGAACATCAAGATCTATAGAGATAGATCAAGACGCTTGATAAGTTTTTTTCAATGAGTACATACCTTGACAAGATTTTGAAGTAGTTCAAAATAGAACAGTCAAAGAAAGAGTTCTTGTCTGTGTTACAAGGTGTGAAATTGAGTAAGACTCAAAACCCGACCACGACAGAAGATAGAAAGAGAATGAAAGTCATTCCCTATGCCCCAGCCATAGGTTTTATAAAGTATGCCATGCTATGTACCAGATCTATTGTATACCCTACACTGATTTTGGCAAGGTAGTACAATAGTGATCTAGGAGTAGATCACTGGACAGCGGTCAAAATTATCCTTAGTGGAATAAGGATATGTTTCTCGATTATGGAGGTGACAAAAAGGTTCGTCGTAAAGGGTTACGTCGATGCAAGTTTTGACACTAATCCAAATGACTCTAAGTCTCAATCTGGATACATATTGAAAGTGAGAGCAATTAGCTAGAGTAGCTCTGTGCAGAGCATTGTTGACATAGAAATTTGCAAAATACATACGGATCTGAATGTGGCAGACCCGTTGACTAAACTTCTCTCACAAGCAAAACATGATCACACCTTAGTACTCTTTGGGTGTTAATCGCATAGCGATGTGAACTAGATTACTGAATCTAGTAAACCTTTTGGGTGTTGGTCACATGAAGATGTGAACTAATCACATAAAGATGTGAACTATTAGTGTTAAATCACATGGTGATGTGAACTAGATTATTGACTCTAGTGCAAGTGGGAGACTGAAGGAAATATGCCCTAGAGGCAATAATAAAGTTATTATTTATTTCCTTATATCATGATAAATGTTTATTATTCATGCTAGAATTGTATTAACCGGAAACATAATACATGTGTGAATACATAGACAAACAGAGTGTCACTAGTATGCCTCTACTTGACTAGCTCGTTAATCAAAGATGGTTATGTTTCCTAACCATGGACAAAGAGTTGTTATTTGATTAATGGGATCACATCATTAGGTGAATGATCTGATTGACATGACCCATTCCATTAGCTTAGCACCCGATCGTTTAGTATGTTGCTATTGCTTTCTTCATGACTTATACATGTTCCTATGACTATGAGATTATGCAACTCCCATTTGCCGGAGGAACATTTTGTGTGCTACCAAACGTCACAACGTAACCGGTTGGTTATAAAGGTGCTCTACAGGTGTCTCCAAAGGTACATGTTGGGTTGGCATATTTCGAGATTAGGATTTGTCACTCCGATTGTCGGAGAGGTATCTCTGGGCCCTCTCGGTAATCCACATCACTGAAGCCTTGCAAGCATTGCAACTAATGAGTTAGTTGCGGGATGATGTATTACGAAACGAGTAAAGAGACTTGCCGGTAACGAGATTGAACTAGGCATGGGATACCGACGATCGAATCTCGGGCAAGTAACATACCGATGACAAAGGGAACAACGTATGTTGTTATGCGGTCTGACCGATAAAGATCTTCGTAGAATATGTAGGAGCCAATATGGGCATCCAGGTCCCGCTATTGGTTATTGACCGGAGACGTGTCTCGGTCATGTCTACATTGTTCTCGAACCCGTAGGGTCCGCACGCTTAAGGTTTCGATGACAGTTATATTATGAGTTTATGAGTTTTGATGTACCGAAGGAGTTCGGAGTCCCGGATGAGATCGGGGACATGACGAGGAGTCTCTAAATGGTTGAGACGAAAAGATCGATATATTGGACGACTATATTCGGACATCGGAAAGGTTCCGAGTGATTCGGGTATTTTTCGGAGTACCGGGGAGTTACGGGAATACGGGGAAGAGTATTGGGCCTTAATGGGCTTTAGTGGGAAGGAGCCAGGAGGTGGCGCGCGCCCCTCCCAAGCCCAGTCCGAATTGGACAAGGGGTTTGGGGCGCGGCCCCCCTCTCCCTTCCTTCTCCACTTCCCTCCTTTCCCCCCTTCTCCTAGTTGGACTAGGAAAGAAGGAGTCCTACTCCCGGTGGGAGTAGGACTCCACTTGGCGCGCCCTCCTCCTAGGGCCGGCCTCCTCCTCCCTTGCTCCTTTATATACGGAGGCACGGGGCACCCCTAAAAACACAAGTTGATCCACGTGATCGTTTTCTTAGCCGTGTGCGGTGCCCCCTTCCACCATAATCCTCGATAATATTGTAGCGGTGCTTAGGCGAAGCCCTGCGACGGTAGAACATCAAGATCGTCACCACGCCGTTGTGCTAACGGAACTCATCCCCGACACTTTGCTGGATCGGAGTCCGGGGATCGTCATCGAGCTGAACGTGTGCTAGAACTCGGAGGTGCCGTAGTTTTGGTGCTTGATCGGTCGGGTCGTGGAGACGTACGACTACATCAACCAAACGCTTCCGTTGTCGGTCTACAAGGGTACGTAGATCACACTCTCCCCTCTCGTTGCTATGCATCACCATGATCTTGTGTGTGCGTAGGAATTTTTTTGAAATTACTACGTTCCCCAACATCATTGCCTCAAGAGGCGCCACGGTCTCCGAAGGGAGCCACTAGCACTGACACACTCCACCTCGTTGAGCACCCAGTGTACTTCGTCAGCATGGTGCTGCGGGATGCAAGAGCACGGTACCCCATGCCTCAGAAACTCCTCCTCGCGCTACTGGTGGCCTTGCGCAAGCTGCGGCACTATTTTCAGGGTCACCCCATCAAGGTCGTCTCGTCATACCCCCTGGAGAGAGTGCTCAGGAGCCCTAATTCAGCTGGAAGGGTCGCTGAGTGGAACATAGAACTGCAAGCATTTCAGCTCGAATTCAGCACGACCAGGGTCATCAAGGGAGCAGCGTTGGCGGATTTTGTGGCAGAATGGACGGAGGCGCCAGGCCTCAAGGCCGATGAGGATCGGTCCCTATCCCCGGGAAGCGAGGCGCCAGAAGGCTGGGTCATGTACTTCGATGGGGCGTTCTCCAGGCATGGCGCTGAGGCTGGGGCGGTGCTTATATCGCCCACACAGGACAAGCTCTATTACGCCGTGCAGCTCTGTTTCCAGCAAGGTGAAAAGGTCTCCAACAACATAGCAGAGTATGAAGGTTTAATAGCGGGCTTGAAGGCCGCGGCTGCCCTGTGGGTGAAACGCCTCACCATCAAGGGCGATTCGCAGCTCCTTGTCAATTTCTCCAACAAGGTGTACGAGCCGAAGGATGAGCACATGGAAGCCTACCTAGCGGAGGTCCGCAGGATGGAGAAGCAGTTCTGGGGGTTGGAATTGCAGCATGTGCCCCGTGGCACCAATCAGGAGGCCGACGACATCGCCAAACGGGCGTCCAGGCGGTTACCTCAGGAGCCTGGCGTTTTCGAGGAGCGGCTCTTCAAGCCATCAGCCCTGCCGTCATTATCAAACACGGCTCAGCCCCGGGAGGAGCTCCCCTAGCCACCTGCCTCAGGGGCTCCGGCCTGTGGCCCAGCCTGAGGAGCACGTCTGCTCCTGACGATGGAACCTCAGGAGGGATGTTGGATCGCGGAGCTCCGGAGTTACCTAACGTAAGGGACCCTGCCGGAGAAGGAGGAGGAAGCGGAGCGAGTGGCACGCCAGGCCACGGCATACTGCATCAAGGACGGAGAGCTCTACCAGAAGCGGCCAAACGATGTATCCCTGCGCTGCATCTCCAGGGAGCAAGGGAAGGAACTGCTGGAAGATATACACGGCGGAGATTGTGGGCATCATTCATCATCACGGACCCTCGTCGGCAAGGCGTTCCACAGTGGGTTTTATTGGCCCACCGTGCTCAATGACGCCGTCGAACTAGTGAAAGCTTGTGAGGCCTGCCAGTTCCACGCCAAGCAGATCCATCAGCCAGCAGGAGGCTTGCAGACTATACCCCTTTCGTGGCCATTCGCAGTCTGGGGGCTGGATATCGTTTCCTCGGGCGCCTGGGGGCTACCGCTACCTCTACGTCGCCGTGGACAAGTTCACCAAGTGGGCTGAAGTAGAAGCTGTCCGCACCATTCCCGCAGGTTCCGTGGACAAGTTCACCAAGTGGGCTGAAGTAGAAGCTGTCCGCACCATTCCCGCGGGTTCCACGGTGAAGTTCATCAAGGGCATCGTGAGCCGGTTTGGGGTGCCGAATTGCATCATCACGGACAACAGTTCGTAGTTCACCAGTAACCTCTTCCAAACATACTGTGCTAACCTTGGAACGCAGATATGCTATGCTTTGGTGGCGCATCCCCGAAGCAACGGCCAGGCCGAGCGAGCCAACGCGGAGGTCCTAAGGGGCCTCAAGACCAGGACGTTCAAGAAGAAGCTGGAGGCCTGCGGCAGAGGTTGGTACGACGAGCTTCAGTCCGTGTTGTGGTCCATCCGCACAACCGCGACCAAGCCGACTAGAGAGACCCCGTTCTTCCTGGTCTACGGGGTCTCTCTAGTCGGCTTGGTCGCGGTCCTCCCTCACGAGGTCAGACATCGCTCCGCGCGGGTCCTGGCGTTTGACGAGGCGCAGCAGGACACCATGCGGGGGATGGACCTCGTGCTGGGGGAGGAACATCGCCGAGAAGCCGCGCTACGAGCGGCGAGGTACCAACAAGCACTGCGGCGATATCACTGCCGCAACATCCGCCCCAGAACTCTCGAGGTAGGAGACCTCGTGCTCAGGCGGGTTCTCTCCAGGGAGGGGCTGCACAAGATCTCTCCCATGTGGGAGGGCCCATTCAAGGTTGTTCATGTTTCCAGGCCCGGCTCCGCGCGCTTGGAGACTCAGGAGGGGGTGCCAGTCCAGAATGCATGGAACATCCAGCACCTCCGGAGGTTCTACCCCTAAAAAGGCCCAAAGCCTGTGAAGAAGGCGAATGCCTGTGAAGCTATCGCATTTTGGAAAAGGCCCAGAGCCTGTGAAGTTATCACGTTTTGGAAAAGGCCCAGAGCCTGTGAAGAAGGCGAATGCCTATGATGCTACTGCGTTTTGGAAAAGGCCCGGAGCCTGTGAAGAAGGCGAATGCCTGTGAAGCTATCGCGTTTTGGAGAAGGCCCAGAGCCTGTGAAGAAGGCGAATGCCTGTGAAGCTATCGCGTTTTGGAAAAGGCTCGGAGCCTACGAAGAAGGCCAACGCCTGTGAAGCTCGCCGCCCGTGACACTCTCACATAATAATGAGTTGGGGCTGTACACGCCCCGGAGTCTCAGGAGCACCGACCTCAGGCCCTGGGGCTCCCTCCCACGCCCAGTGGCAGCACTTAGCTCCGCGCTGGTGAGAAGACGTCGAAGACTAGATTAGGTGCCGGACGCGGCTTTTCATTTGCTTTCCGTAGTTGGCTTGTTCCTTCTCATTCGAAGTTTTATTGAAGTTGTTGCTGTCTTTGGCTCGAGGTTCTTCGACTTTTCACTCTCCTGCCTCGATTTCTCTTGCGCAAGGCCTCGCGAGGGGGGCAGCCGAGCGCCCTTGCGAGCGTTCCTATCCTGGTCATTTAAAGAGTTCGTGACCTGGGCCCCTTACAGGAGCACCCCTCCAGTCCGTTCCCCACGGGCACCGCGACACAAACAAAGGGCCTGGGTCGGTCACCCCCCATGGCCGGGGCCGGGAACTATCCACGCTCGGGCACGTAGCCGGAAGGTACGGTAACGAAAGCAAAACGATGATTAACAGCAATAACCCAAACACGCCCCGGCAGGGCTCCGCACTATTGTCTTTGTTACGCAGGAAAAAGGAAAAGAAAGAACAAATCCGGCGCGGCTCGCCTCACTCTGGCCCGCAGGGAAGGCCCGAGCTGCCTCCGGAGCTCAGGCGGACTCCCTCTCGCGCTTCACCAAGGCGCGACGACGGGCGGGCATGTTGCCACCCCCCAAGCAGATACGACGGCGTGGAGGCTGACCGCGGCCACCGCTAGAGGAGTCACCACCTAAAGAAGAACCGGAGAAGCTTGAGGAACCCCGAGCGCCGCCAGCCGCGCGAGCGCTGCCCTCTCCATCATCGCCGGAGCTAGGTTCCCAGCCGCGGTCATCACTCTCGGGGCAACACCCTGTGTGGCGACCATCTTCCCCAAACAACCTCACGTAGAGGGTGGCATCGCCGTCGAACTTGAAGTGTAGGGTGCACCGACGGCTCAGGCCACGCGCGCGGGCAAACGTCTGCCAACCGCGGGCCAGGGACAGGCTCCCGGCCGCGGAGACCTCCAGTGAGACCCATGAGGCCCGGCTGCAGCAGCCGTGGGCCTGGAGCCAGAGGCTGCCTGGGGCGCCGGCCAGGAGCTCGCCGAGGAGGAAGCGAGGAAGCAGAAGCCGGGTGCTAGCCGGCTCCGCCGACCACACGACGAACTCCGGCAGCACTTCAGCAGCACGAAAGCGCGGCCTAGGGGGACGCGCGGCCGGAGCGCACCCCCCGGCTGCAACAATCCGCCCGTCACTGTGCTGAAGATCGCCTCCGCGGCCGCGGGGAGCCACCGTGGTGGCCACAGGGTGTTTGCGAGGGCGCCCTCGGCCGCGCTTGGGTGGGGTAGAGGCGGGCTCAACCCGGCAAGCCTTCCCCTTCTCAGCGGCCGAGAACCTCCTCGACGGGGCCATGAAGAAAAAGGAGAAGCAAGGGGGATGAACTGGAAGGGCGCGCGCTGTTCTGTACTTATGGCCGGCGAAGGCCAACCGCCTACCTCCACGATTGCAGGTAATCATGACCCACTTTGCATGCAGGAACACGTCCAATCCGTGCAGTTGCCGAGGCGCCCTGGGGAAGTGGAGGCGCCCACGACCAACCAACCGCCACGCGACACCCAAGGCCGCAGGCTGTTAGGGCCCGCGGCGCTTCGCCCTTGCCCTTCCGCCTCCCAGCACGGCCAAGTCCGGGCGCGCCTTGGGCCCGGGGGCTACCGTGGGCATTCTGGGAACGGGGGTCCCCAGACTTGCCTGCCTGCGGCCTGCGGCGTGGCTCAAAGGGGGGGCCCAGCGCGGCCCATCTTCACCAACACAAACCCAAGACCCTCGCGAGGGGCCAAGCCCCGCGGGGCAGACGACGCAGAGCTTCCTCAGGCACGGCCTCGTTAGGCTGGCTCACGAGGAGGCGGAGAGATCAAGGCGGGGTACCTCACGAGGTGCCCGTGACGCAAGCCATGACGACCGGGGGTGCCAGGCGGGTGCCAGCCCGTGCAGCGTCCTCCCTTCCTCTTTGGTGCAAAGGGGGCAAGCGCAGCCGCGGAGTACCGAGGCATCAGGCAAAGGTTGCCATTTCGGTGCAACGAGACCAAGACCAGGAGGACTACGAGACGGAGGTCACCATGGATCCCAAGATGGCGTCATCACCAGAGCTTTGCGCAGGCGAAGACTACTTTTGTCAGGATAGTTGATACTAGCTGTCCCCCTTCAAATTAGCCCGCCATTGTTGGCTCCCTTCCCGCTCGATATTTGGGAAAAGGACCAAGGCCTCTATAAATAGGACCAGCTACCCACAGAGCAAGGGGTGGGAAGAAGCAAGCAAGCAAACAGGCAGGCAGAGAGAAGATCAGGTAGAGAGAGAGAGAGAAAGGTGACTGAGCTCCTCCTAGCAGTTCATCACCCCAGCCAAGAACAGACCCTCGCGAGGCTGTTCTTCCTTGTATTGTTCATCATCATCAGCCCAAGAGGCAATCCACCACACCACAAACTGGAGTAGGGTATTACACCACAACAGTGGCCCGAACCAGTATAAACCCTGTGTCTCTTGAGTTGTTCTTTCCTTAGTTCAGATCCTAGCAAGGCGGAGGGGTGCAGGTTGGTAGGAGGCGAAATCTCCGCGCGCACCCCAGTGTTCGAACCTCAAGGGTCTGCCGGAACCCGAAATCTGACACGAAGCACGAGACAACCAAGGTGACGCCAAGACCAGAAACGCAGGAGAGCAAGAGGGTGAGGTGGACTCCCTCGGCAAGATCCTTGCTGAGGCAGCCTTCGCAGCCCCTGCAGGAGCCTTGCTAGGGTAACTTTCCCAATGCCAGCGGAGCAAGCCACCCTTAAGCCCACAGGCTCCAACCCAACCAACTACATTGGAACCAAGGCTCGGGAGGCGCCTGTGTGGTGTCATGCAAATCTTTGTCAAGATCATAAAACATGTGAGATCAGATGAGGATCAGAAGACGGCGGCCCTCGGCAGGATCCTAGCCGAGGAAATCCACAAGACCCCCGGCAAGGGACGACTGCAATGCCACGGCAATACCCTTGTCGGGCTCCCAGCAAGACCCTTGCCGAGGGCATCAGCAGGGCCACTGCCAGGCCTGCGCCAGCCAAGACTCCACCACCGTCCCCAAGCAGCTGCTAGCTCAATCAGCTGGGCAGGCACCTGTGTGGCGATGGGCGGCCTCTATACCGACTCAGCAAGCACCTGCGTGGTGGCATGCGACCCTTCATGAAGGCTCCATCACCGCGCCAGCCCAGCAGCTAGCCAATGTGGCGCTGCGATGCCTCATCAGCTCGGACGTGTGTTGAGGCTAGGAGAGGCGGTGACGGCTGGGACGAGCTTCCCTGGCGTCCCCGATAAAGCAAGGGGGGCACATCAGCAGCGCATTAAATGTGTTTGTCCGATGGTCCCAGAGGATAGGCTTATCGACTGTAAACCTTTCCACCTCTTGTGTGCCACTGTGGCAACCCCCTTTTCCTATAAAAGGAGGCCTGAGGCGACTAGGAAAGGGATTTAGATCTTTTGGGCAAAGTTGCACCCCGTAGCAAGCTCAAGAACACAAGAACACTCTCAAATACATCCACCAAAGCAGGATTAGGGTATTACGCATCTTCGCAGCCCGAACCTGGGTAAACGATCCACGTGCTTCCTACCAGACCCGCTCTTTGCACAACCTCGCGCTCGCCAACCGCAGAAGGGATCCCAGTGACCCCATAGGTGTTGTTTCCACCGACATCTTTGGCGCGCTAGGTAGGGGGCGCAGTTGTGAAAATCCGGTCTGGTAGTAAGCCTAGCGGTTCTTCATCATCATGGCTCCCAAGAAGAAGGCGGCCACGGTGGTCGGTTCGTCAGGAGCCGAACGACCCGTACTGGTGCGGGCGAGCAGCGGGCCAGTCGCGGACAGGACCCGAGGCGTGGCCCGTGATCACCAACATCACTCTGGCAGTCAGAGCCTAGCGAGCGACGTCGTTCGTGCGCAAGGCGACGGGCCGCACACCGTGACATCCACAGACGGAGCTGGGGCCCCCACAAGAGGACCCTCCCGGGGCGTCGCCGTACCACCCACAGGCGGTGCGCCGACCTCAAAGATGCCCACCCCGGCGCCCACAGTGTGCTCTTCCCAGGTTGTGCGCGATGAGCAGCATCACCATGCCGGTGACCCTGGACACCGCTCTGGGAAGAGTCCTGTGCGTCATTTGTGGGACGAAGGCGTCCAGCATGCCCGCCGAAGTGCTGGCGAAAATGGCACACAACCGCCGAGCCATGACAGAGCTCCTTCTAACGTGGTTAGAAGTTGAAGTGCGCCACGATCCTTGCAGCTTTCGCCGCCACCCACGCCAGCAGAAGCTTTGGCGTGCACGTAGCTGCTCCTCGACTTCCCTCCTGCTGCGGAGAAGCTCGACGAGTGGAGAGCCACTATCCGGAGCCTCGTCGGCGTCACCAACAAAGACGAGCCACGGCCGGCGGGGCCCTCAGGCCGGCGCTCCATCGAACCACTGCACGTCGGCAGTGGAGGGGCCGTAGGCGCCGCGGCCACAGTGCACTCTCCTCCTCCACAGCAGCCACCGGGGATGTCGGTCCGTCGTGATGACGCTTGTGATAACATTTCCATAGCATCGTCCGACCCACGGAGCCACCGCGACCAACGCCAGGTTCTTCGGGAGCGAGCCCATGAAGACGCTCGAACCACCATCGAGCGCCGGCGCGATACATGCCACCAGTCAGATAGGCGGGCGGGGCCTGCCATGGACCGCCCAGCGCCGGGAGGCTCCGGCGGCCTACCTTACGAGGTGGGTTGCCCTGCCTTTACCCGTGACAGTGGTCGTCCCACCGCACGTTCAAGTCCGATGTCGGTGAGAAGTACAATGGCAAGACTCACCCGTCGGAGTTCCTCAGCATCTACACCATCGCGATGCAAGCCGCTGGGGCTCGCGATGATAAGGTGCTTGCCAATTACTTCCCGTTGGCCCTGAAACCCAATGTCATGTCTTGGTTTATGCACTTGCTGGCGGATTCCATTTCTTCTTGGTCGGACTTGTGTCATGAGTTTGTTGGTGCCTACATTGGAGGCCACCAAGCTCATGGCTAGGCGAGTGATTTGCATATCATTCCCCAGAAGGAAGGTGAAAACCTGCGCAAGTACATACAAAGGTTCAGCCGAGTGCAATACAACATCCCAGATGTTCACCCTGCCACCGTGATCAGCGCATTCCATCAGAATGTGCACAACCGCAAGATGCGTGAAGAGGTGGCAATGAACATGGTCAAGGATGTGGCCGAACTTTACGTTCTGGCCGTTAGATGCGCTCGGGCAAAAGAGGGGAGGAAGTACCCCGGCGAAGATGCCGGCGCGGAAACCGACTCTACCGACGAAGACACCGCCACCCCGACGAAGAAGGGTCAGCGTCACAACAGGAAGCGCAAGGGTAAGACCGTGCTTGTGGTCGAGGTACCCAACGACACTGGCGCCGCCAAGAAGGCCAAGGCAGACGACCCCGGCAAGGAGATTGCTGGGTGGCCACTTGCCGGCCTTGGCAGCTACCGACAAGCCATGGGGCTCCGACAAGCAGTACTACAAGATCCACCGCACCAAAGGCCACGACCTCCAGAACTGCCGACAAGTCGAGCTGCTTGCTGAAAAGCAAAAAGCCGAGTATGATAGGCGGGACAAGGAGAAGGGCCAAGATGGCGCTGAAGGATCCGGCAAGAAGCATGGTGGCCAAGGAGGTCATCGCGGCAAGGATAACCAGCAAGAGAGGTCTGCTCGGGGCCGCGACAAGAAGCAGGAAGATGATGATCATGACGAGGACGACGAGTCTGGAGAGCATGCGTTCCAGAAGGCTACGGAGGCCATGTGCGTTGATGGTGGCGCCTCGCTGCATACTTCTCACTGCCAGATCAAATAGTGGGCGCGTGAGATCACAGCAGCGGAGCCCTCGTTCGACGCTCAGAAGCCACTGAAGTGGTACAGCACGCCCCTCATCTTTGACGCCGAGGACTACCCTGACTGCACAACCGCGGTCGGGTGTTTTCCTTTGTTGGTCTCAACAACGATACGCAACCTCAAGGTGAATAAGATGCTGGTTGATGACGGGGCCGGTCTAAACTTGATCTCACCCATTGTGATCAAAAGGCTGCAAATTCCTGATGGAGACCTCGAGGAAACGGGCACGTTTCAAGGGGTAAACCCGGGAAGGAGCCAGCCGAAGGGGAAGGTCACATTGCCTATGACGTTTGGAGGCGAGTTGAACTACAGGAGGAAGAGGATTGTCTTTGATGTAGCCGAGATCCCCTTGCCCTACAACGGGATCCTCGGCCGCCCGACACTAGCCAAGTTCATGGCGGCATCGCACTACGCATACAACACACTGAAGATGCCTGGGCCGATAACCATCATCACCGTCCCCTCCGACAAGAAGGACGCGCTGATCTATGCTGACCAACTCTACCGAGAAGCAGTTGCAGCAGCTACCGCCAGGGCACTTGCTCCTTCCACTGAAGCCCCGGGAGGGAAGAAGAAGACCGGCAAGACCTCTCGCAGCCACTCCGGCAAGCGCACCTCTTCGGAGTGTTGTGCTACCGTCGAGGATGTGCCAGAGAACTCCACCAGCAAGAGCAAGAAATCCAGAGCTGCACCACCAGAGACCAAGAGGGTGCCCGTCAAGGAGGATGGCACGGGAGGGGCTTTCACCATAAGCTCCACCCTCAACAGCAAATAGGAAAGCGTGCTCGTCACTTTCCAGCGGGTGAATGTTGATGTGTTTGCATGGCAAGCATCCGACATCCCCGACGTTCCCAGGGAAGTGATTGAGCACCATCTCGCTGTCTGTCCCCATGCGCGACCCGTCAGGCAGAAGGTCAGGAAGCAAGCTTTGGAACGGCAGGAATTCATCACAGGGGAGATCAGGAAGTTGGAAGCAGCAGGCTTGGTGAGAAGAGTGCTCCATCCAATGTGGTTGGCCAATCCGGTGGTGGTGCGCAAGGCGAACGGGAAGTGGAGGCTGTGTATTGATTACACAGATATCAATAAGGCTTGTCCTAAGGACCCCTTCCCGTTGCCGCACATTGACCAGATTGTAGACTCCATGGCTGGGTGCGATCTGTTATCATTCCTCGATGCCTACTCGGGCTACCACCAGATCTTCATGGCAAAGGAAGATAAAGAGAAGACAACATTCATCACCCCATGTGGTTCGTATTGCTTTTTATGGATGCCTTTCGGGTTGAAGAGTGCTGGCTCGACATTCGCAAGGGCAGTCCAAATTGGTTTTGAGCCCCAGCTACAAAGAAATATGGAAGCCTATATGGATGACATAGTGGTCAAAACCAAGGACGAGGCAACCCTTGTACAAGACTTAGAAGAGACGTTTGCCAGCCCACGCAAGATCAGCCTCAAGATGAACCCTGAGAAGTGTGTCTTCGGTGTCCCGTCCGGCAAACTTCTCGGGTTGTTTGTGTCGTAGCGTGGGATTGAGGCAAACCCGGACAAGATCAAGGCTATCGAGCAGATTGAGGCACCCAAGCGGATCAAGGATGTGCGTCGGCTCACTGGTTGTGTTGCTGCCATGAGCTGATTCATCTCCAAGTCTGCTGAGCGTGCCCTTCCCTTTTTCAAGATTTTGAAGAAGGCGGGCCGAATGGAGTGGACCTCAGAGGCCAAGGCAGCGTTGCAGGATATGAAGAAATACCTTTCCTCTACACCAATACTAGTTGCTGCTGTATCTGGCGGCGATGAATCAAGTGGTAAGTGCCGCGCTAGTGGCGCATAGGGAGGTCGGTAAAGAGGCAGTGGCGACAGTGGGACTGGTGGATGGCAAGCTAGAGATTCCCCCAGCAGGGCCCGACGCCGGCAAGGCAAGGCCCCCGGCAGAGTCTGACGCCATCAGGACAGGCCCCCACACAATCAAATGAGGTGGTCTAGAAGAAGAAGATGATGTAGCACCCGGTTTACTTTGTGAGATCCCTCCAGCAGGGGGCTAGGTCAAGGTACTCTGGTGTGCAAAAATTGCTCTTCAGCCTTCTTATGGCCTCGAGGAAGCTGTGTCACTACTTCCAAGCACACGAAATCACTGTCGTCACCCGCCTCCCGTTACAACGGATACTGCACAACCCAGATGCGACCGGAAGGATTGTGGAGTGGGCGTTGGAGCTTTCGAGCTTTGGTTTGAAGTTTGAAAGTACTTCGACAATCCAGAGCAGAGTCTTGGCAGAGTTCATTGCAGAATGGACCTCAACGCCTGATGAGGAAATCCCGAAGACCACCCTCCCCAACAAGGAAGCAAGTCACAACTGGATCATGTACTTTGACGGGGCTTTCTCGCTACAAGGCACCGGTGCTGGTGTGCTGCTCGTCGCACCCATCGGAGAGCACCTGAAGTATGTAACCCAGATGCACTTTCCTATGGAGATGTCTACCAACAACACTTCTGAGTACAAGGGGTTGCTTGCTGGCCTCAGGAACGCGGCGGACCTCGGGGTCAAGAAGCTCATCGTCAGGGGTGATTCACAGCTTGTCGTCAGACAAGTTAACAAACATTATCAGAGCCCGTTGATGGAGGCCTACGTAGATAAGGTGAGGAAGCTGGAGGAGCGCTTTGACGGTATACAAGCGGAGGATGTTCCCCGAGCGGAGAATGACATAGCCGATTTCCTGTCAAAGCGCGCTGCATTCAAGCTACCTGTGGAACCAGGTACTTTTTTGCTTCGGTTAACTCGACTATCTGTCAAACCATCAACGGAGCAGAACAAACAGAGGAAATCAGGCCCCTGCAAGTACTTTCCCGCTGAGCCCCCAGGGGCTGCCAGCAAGGGTGTTTCCACGGATTCTGAGCCTGCCGAGGAGCGACTGATTCTGGCGGGACGTCAAGCCCTGGCCGTAGAGACGACCGCTCCCATGGCAGAAGAAATGCCTTTGGTCCTTGCAATCGAGCCCCAGGCTCCGGCATGGGCACAACATACCGTCCGATTCCTCCAAACAGGGAGCTTCCTGAGGAGCAGGAAGAAGTAGAGAAAGTAGCCCGTCGGTCTCCCATGTATTAGTTCGTCGATGACATCCTGTATAGGAAGACACCGAATGGTGTGAAATTGAAGTGAATTTCCTGGGAGGAAGGACTGGAGCTATTGGCAGAGATACATGGAGGCATATGTGGCTCCCACATAGGGTCGAGGGCCCTTGCCGGCAAGGCATTCCGGTAGGATTTCTTCTGGCCCACTGCCCTCCAGGATGCAACGACACTAGTAACCAAGTGTGAAGCGTGTCAGTTCCATTCAAAGAAGCTTCATCAACCAACTCATGCCCTTCAAACAATTCCTCTTTCCTAGCCATTCTCGGTTTGGGGACTCAACATCCTGGGCCCTTCCCCCCGCACTGTCAGGGGCTTTGAGTACTTGTACATTGCGGTCGACAAGTTCACAAAGTGGCCAGAGGTGGAAGCAGTGAGGAAGGTGACAGCACAGTCAGATGTCAAGTTCTTCAAGGGGCTAGTGTGCGGTTTTGGTGTGCCAAACAGAGTCATCACCGACAACGGCATGCAATTAAAAAGCCACACCTTCATGCAATACACCCAAGACCTCGGGAGCAGGGTCTGTCTCGCTTCCGTGGCACACCCACGAAGCAACGGCTAGGCGGAGAGGGCAAATGTTGAAGTCTTGCGAGGCCTGAGGACAAAGAGTTTTGACAGGATGCAGAAGAGAAGAAAGCGCTGGATTGATGAGTTGTCGGTGTTTCTTTGGTCGATCAGAACGATGCCAAATCAAGCCACCGACCAGACACCCTTTGCCCTAGTATACGGGGCAGAAGCAGTTCTCCCCACAGAACTCATATACGGGTCACCTCGAGTGCTCGCTTACGACGAGCTTGAGCAAGAGCAATTGCGGCAAGATGACGCAACGCTCCTTGAGGAAGATCATAGCCGCAAGGTTCATGCCCGAAGCCTTGAGGAAGGCGACCTTATTGTTCGACGCGTTCAGTCGTCCAAGAAATCCAACAAGTTGACGCCGAAGTGGGAAGGCCCTTATCAGGTAATACGAGTCACCAGGCCTGGGGCAGTCCGCCTAGAGACCGAAGATGATGTTCTAGTGAGCAACTCCTGGAACATTGAACATCTTCGCAAGTTTTACCCATAAGGCACGGTTGCCGGCCCCCCCGGCAACCCACCTTTTGTACAAGCCTTGCCGGCAAGGCATGTAACCCTTTGTACAAAGCCAGGTGCATACCCTGAGCATAAATAAATGAAGCGCTGGCGCCCTAATTTTAGCATGTATGCTAGGTTAAGTCTCTCCCTCTGTTAGGGTTGATAGTGCATTGCGGCGACTAACCCCTAGCCTAGAGGTCGAGTATGCGTCTTTCTATCTTCTTTGGTTCGTAGGGCACTTGGACACTTCTGCTGAGCCGCTTGGGAGAAAGAAAACGAACCGGCGCTCTGGCCCCGGCAAGCCAAGGCTGCCGGGGGCTAAAGACACAAGGATCTAACCACGGCAAGCCAAAGTTGCTGGGGGCTGCGGATTCAGATAAGTCCTTCATCCCCTGTTGTGCATTTCCGTATGGAACTGGGAGAAATGAAACCTCGTTTTGCTCCAAGACCATCGTGCCCCTTTCTTCTTGTACCCAAGTCCCTGGGACAGAACCGGGTCATAGACATGGTGGGGACGGCAAGGCCTATTGCCGGGCGACAATATTTATCTTAAAAGTAACAAGGATTCATTCCTTGGCATGGGCCTTGCTCACGCACAAAGAACTCGACAAGCACCCATTTTCATTAAAAACATCCCATATAGGTATAGTTCATATGGAATTAAAAACATGAGCAAAGGGATTACAAGTCTTAAAATTAACAAGTGCCCACAGGCTTACAAACTAAAAAGAGATAGGATGCCCATAATCCCTTTCTTGTCCCTCTCCTCAGAAAACGGAACAAGGTCGCGGGAGGGCAAAAAGAGCGCCTAGGCAAGGTACGAGGAGCAGAAGGTACCAAGAGAACATCTTGGTGCCAGGAAAGGAGCTGGAAGACGAGGCAGCGGGCCGGCAATATGCGACGAAGGCGTCGGTGCCCGCTTACTCCGACTTGACGGCCACCACCCGCCTTCTTAGCATTCTCCGGCCCTCCTATGCCAGCGGCCCAAGGAGACGACGGTGAGCGCCCCGATGGAGAGCTTGACGAGGAAGGCCCTCGGCAGGGCCCGTGGCCGAGGGTGGGGCGGCGCGGTTAGTCGGAGTTGGGGTCGGCATCCCACCGCCCGACTCCCTCGTCGTCGTTGTCGCTGTCCTCCTCGTCACTCCCACTCGAGGAGGAATCTTCATCATCGGAGGAGCTATCCACGCAGCACTTTAGGCGAGTTCCAAGATCTCCAAAGACCTTGACGGAGAGCAGGACGCCCTCCATTAACTTGAAGTAGAGGACGGGCCCCGCCGTCAGGCTGTGGACGCGAGCAATCGTCTTCCATCCGCGACAGAGGTACATGACGTGAGGAGCGGGGAAGTCGATGTCGACCCGCGTGCCGCCATTCCCACAGCCCCTCATGTGCAGCCTGAGAGTCTAGGTGGATCGAGCTCCATCTCCCGAGCAAATGGGGTGGGGAGGCGGAGACGACTACGCGGTGGCCGGTGCAGCCTGATGAAGAACTCGCGGGGCTGGTCCCCGACGTGGCCCTCCATCGCGGGGAGCATCGATAGCGGATACACGGCCACTGCGCCGCCTCGTCGCCCTCTTCCCCGAGCACCACGGCGACCTCGGCCTCTCCCCCTCCCCCTTCCTCTCGTAGCCGGCTCCACCGCCTTGGGCTCTTGGGAAGGGGGAATGCGGTGTCGAGCGGCGACCCTCGCCACCACCGTCGAAGGGCCAGCACCCCCTCTCGCCATGGCGGGTGGAAGAGAGGAGCGGAGGTGGAAGAGGATGGATGCTGAGAGAATGTGGGATGACATCCCCCTCCCCCTCCTTATAAAGGGGCGAGGTCGAGGCTCGGCCGCCCCACTCAACCAATCCAGCCACCGGAGGCAGGGAATCATGGTCGACCCCCTGCCCGAATCAGCGACGGCCCGGTTTCCCGCCTCCACTACCTGCCACCTGCATGGGGGACGCGTGGCGAGCGAGCAGGATCGGAGGGACGGATGAGGCAACCATTCCCCACCCCGTGATCGTGGGGCGTGGGCCCCTTGAAGACCGCGACCCGGTCCACTCAGTAAATGAGCCTCGCCTCTGCGCCTGCCTCTATTTTATGGGGAAGGCGCGAGCCGCCTCTTTACCACAAGGTAACAGATGCATGAGGGAACCACCCCACGCATGACCCCCACGTCACACACGAACCTCCACATCGCGCGTTTAACGCGGGTCGTGGGGAAGCGCAGTGGGCGAAACAGTTACTATGATAAAATCCGCCCCGCTTGCCCGCGCATCGTTCTTGGCCTGGCCCAACAACGTATCGCACTTATATGTGGCCCAAACCTGGGGGCTCCTGTCGGTGTACAAAAGTAGGGGCTCTCCTTTTGACCCCTTTACTTGTGCACGGGCAGTCAGAGCCGCGCGCCACGGCCAAACTTAGCAGGGCAGAGGAGGGAAGCCGGAGTGAAGCCGAAGCATGAGACAACCAAGGCGACGCCAAGACTAGAAACACAAGAGAGCAAGAGGGCGAGGTGGACTCCCTCAGCAAGATCCTTGACGAGGTAGCCTACATAGCCCCGGCAGGAGCCTTGCCGGGGCAACTTGCCTGATGCGAGCGGAGCAAGCCACCCTTGAGCCCATAGGCTCCAACCCAAACAACTACATCGGAACCAAGGCTCGAGAGGTGCCTCTATGGTGGCATGCAAATCTTCATCAAGATCATAAAACATGTGAGATCTGATGAGGACCAGAAGACGACGACCCTCAGCAGGATCCTAGCCGAGGAAATCCACAAGATCCCCGGCAAGACCCTTGTTGGGGACGATTGCAACGCCACGACAATACCCTTGCTGGGCCCCCGACAAGACCCTTGCCGAGGGCATCAGCAGGGCCACTGCCAGGCCCGCGCCAGCCAAGAATCCACCACCCTCCCCAAGCAGCTGCTAGCTCAACCAGCTGGGCAGGCACCTGCATGGCGACGGGCGACCTCTACACCGACTCAGCAAGCACCCGCGTGGCGGCATGCGACCCTTCATGAAGGCTCCACCACCGCACCAGCCCAGCAGCCAGCCAACATGGCGCCGCGATGCCTCATCAGCTCAGATGCGTGTTGAGGCCAGGAGAGGTGGCGATTGGTGGGACGTGCTTCCCTGGTTTCCCCAATAAAGCAAGGGGCACGTCGGCAGCGCATTAAATGTGTTTGTCCGACAGTCCCATAGGATAGGCTTATCGAATGTAGACCTTTCCACCTCTTGTGTGCCACTGTGGCAACCCCTTTTTCCTATAAAAGGAGGCCCGAGGTGACCAGGAGAGGGATTCAGATCTTTTGGGCAAAGTTGCACCCCGTAGCTAGCTCAAGAACACAAGAACACTCTCAAATACATCCACCAAAGCAGGACTAGGGTATTACGCATCTTCGCGGCACGAACCTGGGTAAACGATCCGCGTGCTTCCTGCCAGACCCGCTTTTTCACAACCTCGCGCTCGCCAACTGTAGAAGGGATCCCAGTGACCCCATAGGTGTTGTTTCCAACAATAGCTTGAGTCCACTGAGAGCTCCACCCAAGAAGGATCCACGAAGAAGCAACCCTGTCTATACCACCATGGCCATCGCCCATGAAGGACTTGCCTCACTTGGGTAGATCTTCATGAAGTAGGCGATCTCCTTGCCCTTACAAACTCCTTGGTTCAACTCCACAATCTTGACAGAGGCTCCCAAGTGACACCTAACCAATCTAGGAGACACCACTCTCCAAAAGGTAATAGATGGTGTGTTGATGATGAACTCCTTGCTCTTGTGCTTCAAACGATAGTCTCCCCAACACTCAACTCTCTCTTACAGATTTGGACATGGTGGAAAGATGGTTTAAGTGGAAAGCAACTTGGGGAAGGCTAGAGATCAAGATTATTGTGGTTGGATTGGAATGTCTTGGTCTCAACACATGAGTAGGTGGTTCTCTCTCAGAAAATGAGTAGTGGAAGTGTAGGCACGTTCTGACGGCTCTCTCACTAATGGAGAGGAGCGTGGAGGGGTATATATAGCCTCCACACAAAATCTAATTGTTACACAAAATTTACCAAACTCGGTGGGACCGTATAGTGAAACTCGGTGAGACCGACCTGGTTCAAAATGTGAACGTTAGGCTTTTCGGTGGGACCGACAATACCAACTCGGTGAGACCGATGCGCTAGGGGTAGGGGAAACCTCATCTCGGTGAGACCGATCACATGAACTCGGTGAGACGATTTAAGTAATAGGCAAACAGAGACTTGGCCCGGCAAACTCGATGGGACCGATCGCTCATTTCGGTGAGACCAAAACGTTACGAAAAGGAAACATAGAGTTTGCATTGCCAACTCGGTGGGACCGATCGCTCATCTCGGTTAGACCGAAATGTTACAAAGGGAAACAGAGAGTTCGCAATCCCATCTCGATGAGACCGGGATCCCTATCGGTAAGACCGAACTGATAAGGGTTTCTCGTAATGGCTATGTCAAGTGAACTCGGTGGCGCCAGATAGATCAAATCGGCGGGGCCGAGTTTGACTTTAGGTTTAGGACATATGTGGAAATGAGAAAGTGGTTGAGGGCTTTTGGACCATATCACTAAGCATTTTGAGCAAGCAAGCCATTAAGCAACACCTCATCCCCTTTTAATAGTATTGGCTTTTCCTATGGACTCAATGTGATCTTGGATCACTAAAATGAAAAAGTAGAGTCTTGAGCTTTTGCCAATATGTGTCCCTAGCATTTTGAGGGTCCACATCTCTAGTCCATGCCATACCAATCACTGAACTTTCTGAAACATTAATCTTGAATGGATATTAGTTCAATGAGCTATATGTTGTTATGAATTACCGAAACCACCCAGGATTAGTTGCACTTTCAATCTCCCCCTTTTTGGTAATTGATGACAACATATAGATCAAAGCTT